>NC_090817.1:124967482-125125331 GCF_000390325.3 Nicotiana tomentosiformis | reverse complement strand
TAGGGAGTGGAGACCCTATGTCTAAAATAACATCAATTAGGGAGTGGAGACCCTATGTCTAAAATAACATCAATTAGGGAGTGGAGTCCCTATGTTGGAAAAGCAGACTAGGGAGTGGAGACCCTATGTCTAAAAACATCAACTAGGGAGTGGAGACCATATGCTGGAAAATCGACTAGGGAGTGGAGACCCAATGTCTAAAACAACTTCAACTAGGGATTGGAGACCCTATGTTGGAAAAGAGATAAGGGAGTGGAGACCCTATGTCTAAAATAAAATAAACTAGGGAGTGGAGACCCTATGTCTAAAAATATCAAGTAGGGAGTGGAGACCCTATGTTGGAAACGGGACTAGGGAGTGGAGGCCCAATATCTAAAATATCATCGATTAAGGAGTGGAGACCTTTTGTCTAAAATAAAATCAACTAGGGATTGGAAACCCTATGTTGGAAAGGAGACTAGATTGTGGAGACCCTATGTGTACAAATAAAATCAACTAGGGAGTGAAGACCCTATGCTGGAAAAGAGACTAGGGAGTGGAGACCCTATGTCTAAAATAACATCAATTAGGGAGTAGAGTCCCTATGTTGGAAACGCGGACTAGGGAGTGGAGACCCTATGTCTAAAAACATCAACTAGGGAGTGGAGACCATATGTTGGAAAAGCAGACTAGGAAGTGGAGACCCTATGTCTAAAAATATCAACTAGGGAGTGAAGACCCTATATTGGAAAAGGCAACTACGGATTGGAGACCCTATGTCTAAAATAACACCAACTAGGGAGTGCAGACCCTATGTTGGAAAAGGTGACTAAGGAGTGGAGACCTTATGTTGGAAAAGGCGACTAAGGAGTGGAGACCCTTTGTCTAAAATAAAACCAACTAGGGAGTGGAAACCCTATGTCTGAAATAAAATAAACTAGGGAGTGGAGACCCTATGTTGGAAAAGAGACTAGGGAGTGGAGACCCTATGTCTAAAAACATCAACTAGGGAGTGAAGACCCTATATTGGAAAAGGCAACTAGGGATTGGAGACCCTATGTCTAAAATAACACCAACTAGGGAGTGCAGACCCTATGTTGGAAAAGGCGACTAAGGAGTGGAGACCCTATGTTGGAAAAGGCGACTAAGGTGTGGAGACCCTATGTTGGAAAAGGCGACTAAGGAGTGGAGACCCTTGGTCTAAAATAAAACCAACTAGGGAGTGGAAACCCTATGTCTGAAATAAAATAAACTAGGGAGTGGAGACCCTATGTTGGAAAAGAGATTAGGGAGTGGAGACCCTATGTCTAAAATAAAATCAATTAGGGAGTGGAGACCCTATGATGGAAAAGAGACTAGGGAGTGGAGACCATTTGTCTAAAATAACATCAACTAGGGAGTGGAGACCCTATGTTGGAAAAGATACTAGGTACTGGAGACCCTATGTCTAAAATATCATCAACTAGGGAGTGGAGACCGTATGTTGGAAAATCGACTAGGGAGTGGAGACCCAATGTCTAAAACAACTTCAACTAGGGATTGGAGACCCTATGTTGGATAAGAGACAAGGGAGTGGAGACCCTATGTCTAAAATAAAATAAACTAGGGAGTGCAGACCCTATGTTGGAAAAGAGACTAGGTAGTGGAGACCCTATGTCTAAAATATCATCAACTAGGGAGTAGAGACCCTATGTTTGAAAAGCGACTAGGGAGTGGAGACCCTATGTCTAAAACAACTTCAGCTAGGGAATGGAAACCCTATGTTGGAAAAGAGACTATGAAGTGGAGACCCTATGTCTAAAATAAAATCAACTAGGAAGTGAAGACCCTATGTTGGAAAAGAGACTAGGGAGTGGAGACCCTATATCTAAAATATCATCAACTAGGGAGTGAAGACCCTATGTTGGAAAAGTAGACTAGGGAGTGGAGACCCTATGTCTAAAAATATCAAGTAGGGAGTGGAGACCCTATGTTGGAAACGGGACTAGGGAGTGGAGGCCCAATATCTAAAATATCATCGACTAAGGAGTGGAGACCTTTTTTCTAAAATAAAATCAACTAGGGATTGGAAACCCTATGTTGGAAAGGAGACGAGATTGTGGAGACCCTATGTGTACAAATAAAATCAACTAGGGAGTGAAGACCCTATGCTGGAAAAGAGACTAGGGAGTGGAGACCCTATGTCTAAAATAACATCAATTAGGGAGTGGAGACCCTATGTCTAAAATAACATCAATTAGGGAGTGGAGTCCCTATGTTGGAAAAGCAGACTAGGGAGTGGAGACCCTATGTCTAAAAACATCAACTAGGGAGTGGAGACCATATGTTGGAAAATCGACTAGGGAGTGGAGACCCAATGTCTAAAACAACTTCAACTAGGGATTGGAGATCCTATGTTGGAAAAGAGACAAGGGAGTGGATACCCTATGTCTAAAATAAAATAAACTAGGGAGTGCAGACCCTATGTTGGAAAAGAGACTAGGTAGTGGAGACCCTATGTCTAAAATATCATCAACTAGGGAGTAGAGACCCTATGTCCGAAAAGCGACTAGGGAGTGGAGACCCTATGTCTAAAACAACTTCAGCTAGGGAATGGAAACCCTATGTTGGAAAAGAGACTAGGGAGTGGAGACCCTATGTCTAAAATAAAATCAACTACGAAGTGAAGACCCTATGTAGGAAAAAAGTCTAGGGAGTGGAGACCCTATATCTAAAATATCATAAACTAGGGAGTGAAGACCCTATGTTGGAAAAGCAGACTAGGGAGTGGAGACCCTATGTCTAAAAATATCAAGTACGGAGTGGAGACCCTATGTTGGAAACGGGACTAGGGAGTGGAGGCCCAATATCTAAAATATCATCGACTAAGGAGTGGAGACCTTTTGTCTAAAATAAAATCAACTAGGGATTGGAAACCCTATGTTGGAAAGGAGACTAGATTGTGGAGACCCTATGTGTACAAATAAAATCAACTAGGGAGTGAAGACCCTATGCTGGAAATGAGACTAGGGAGTAGAGATCCGATGTCTAAAATAACATCAATTAGGGAGTGGAGTCCCTATGTTGGAAAAGCAGACTAGGGAGTGGAGACCCTATGTCTAAAAACATCAACTAGGGAGTGGAGACCATATGTTGGAAAAGCAGACTAGGAAGTGGAGACCCTATGTCTAAAAACATCAACTAGGGAGTGAAGACCCTATATTGGAAAAGGCAACTAGGGATTGGAGACCCTATGTCTAAATTAACACCAACTAGGGAGTGCAGACCCTATGTTGGAAAAGGCGACTAAGGAGTGGAGACCCTATGTTGGAAAAGGCGACTAAGGAGTGGAGACCCTTTGTCTATAATAAAACCAACTAGGGAGTGGAAACCCTATGTCTGAAATAAAATAAACTAGGGAGTGGAGACCCTATGTTTGAAAAGAGACTAGGGAGTGGAGACCCTATGTCTATAATAAAATCAACTAGGGAGTGGAGACCCTATGATGGAAAAGAGACTACGGAGTGGAGACCATTTGTCTAAAATAACATCAACTAGGGAGTGGAGACCCTATGTTGGAAAATGTGACTAAGGAGTAGAGACCCTATGTTGGAAAAGGCGACTAAGGAGTGGAGACACTTTGTCTAAAATAAAACCAACTAGGGAGTGGAAACCCTATGTCTGAAATAAAATAAACTAGGGAGTGGAGACCCTATGTTGGAAAAGAGACTAGGGAGTGGAGACCCTATGTCTAAAAACATCAACTAGGGAGTGAAGACCCTATATTGGAAAAGGCAACTAGGGATTGGAGACCCTATGTCTAAAATAACACCAACTAGGGAGTGCAGACCCTATGTTGGAAAAGGCGACTAAGGAGTGGAGACCCTATGTTGGAAAAGGCGACTAAGGAGTGGAGACCCTTTGTCTAAAATAAAACCAACTAGGGAGTGGAAACCCTATGTCTGAAATAAAATAAACTAGGGAGTGGAGACCCTATGTTGGAAAAGAGATTAGGGAGTGGAGACCCTATGTCTAAAATAAAATCAACTAGGGAGTAGAGACCCTATGATGGAAAAGAGACTAGGGAGTGGAGACCATTTGTCTAAAATAACATCAACTAGGGAGTGGAGACCCTATGTTGGAAAAGATACTAGGTACTGGAGACCCTATGTCTAAAATATCATCAACTAGGGAGTGGAGACCGTATGTTGGAAAATCGACTATGGAGTGGAGACCCAATGTCTAAAACAACTTCAACTAGGGATTGGAGACCCTATGTTGGAAAAGAGAGAAAGGAGTGGAGACCCTATTTCTAAAATAAAATAAACTAGGGAGTGCAGACCCTATGTTGGAAAATAGACTAGGTAGTGGAGACCCTACGTCTAAAATATCATCAACTAGGGAGTAGAGACCCTATGTTGGAAAAGCGACTAGGGAGTGGAGACCCTATGTCTAAAACAACTTCAGCTAGGGAATGGAAACCCTATGTTGGAAAAGAGACTAGGGAGTGAAGACCCTATGTCTAAAATAAAATCAACTAGGAAGTGAAGACCGTATGTTGGAAAAGAGACTAGGGAGTGGAGACCCTATATCTAAAATATCATCAACTAGGGAGTGAAGACCCTATGTTGGAAAAGTAGACTAGGGAGTGGAGACCCTATGTCTAAAAATATCAAGTAGGGAATGGAGACCCTATGTTGGAAACGAGACTAGGGAGTGGAGGCCCAATATCTAAAATATCATCGACTAAGGAGTGGAGACCTTTTTTCTAAAATAAAATCAACTAGGGATTGGAAACCCTATGTTGGAAAGGAGACTAGATTGTGGAGACCCTATGTGTACAAATAAAATCAACTAGGGAGTGAAGACCCTATGCTGGAAAAAAGACTAGGGAGTGGAGACCCTATGTCTAAAATAACATCAATTAGGGAGTGGAGACCCTATGTCTAAAATAACATCAATTAGGGAGTGGAGTCGAGACCATATGTTGGAAAATCGACTAGGGAGTGGAGACCCAATGTCTAAAACAACTTCAACTAGGGTTTGGAGACCCTATGTTGGAAAAGAGACAAGGGAGTGGATACCCTATGTCTAAAATAAAATAAACTAGGGAGTGCAGACCCTATGTTGGAAAAGAGACTAGGTAGTGGAGACCCTATGTCTAAAATATCATCAACTAGGGAGTAGAGACCCTATGTTGGAAAAGCGACTAGGGAGTGGAGACCCTATGTCTAAAACAACTTCAGCTAGGGAATGGAAACCCTATGATGGAAAAGAGACTAGGGAGTGGAGACCCTATGTCTAGAATAAAATCAACTACGAAGTGAAGACCCTATGTTGGAAAAAAGACTAGGGAGTGGAGACCCTATATCTAAAATATCATCAACTAGGGAGTGAAGACCCTATGTTGGAAAAGCAGACTAGGGAGTGGAGACCCTATGTCTAAAAATATCAAGTAGGGAGTGGAGACCCTATGTTGGAAACGGGACTAGGGAGTGGAGGCCCAATATCTAAAATATCATCGACTAAGTAGTGGAGACCTTTTGTCTAAAATAAAATCAACTAGGGATTGGAAACCCTATGTCGGAAAGGAGACTAGATTGTGGAGACCCTGTGTGTACAAATAAAATCAACTAGGGAGTGAAGACCCTATGCTGGAAAAGAGACTAGGGAGTAGAGACCCTATGTCTAAAATAACATCAATTAGGGAGTGGAGTTCCTATGTTGGAAAAGCAGACTAGGGAGTGGAGACCCTATGTCTAAAAACATCAACTAGGGAGTGGAGACCGTATGTTGGAAAAGCAGACTAGGAAGTGGAGACCCTATGTCTAAAAACATCAACTAGGGAGTGAAGACCCTATATTGGAAAAGGCAACTAGGGATTGGAGACCCTATGTCTAAAATAACACCAACTAGGGAGTGCAGACCCTATGTTGGAAAAGGCGACTAAGGAGTGGAGACCCTATGTTGGAAAAGGCGACTAAGGAGTGGAGACCCTTTGTCTAAAATAAAACCAACTAGGGAGTGGAAACCCTATGTCTGAAATAAAATAAACTAGGGAGTGGAGACCCTATGTTGGAAAAGAGACTAGGGAGTGGAGACCCTATGTCTAAAATAAAATCAACTAGGGAGTGGAGACCCTATGATGGAAAAGAGACTAGGGAGTGGAGACCATTTGTCTAAAATAACATCAACTAGGGAGTGGAGACCCTATGTTGGTAAACTGATTAAGGAGTGGAGAACCTATGTCTAAAATAACATCAACTAGGGAGTTATGACCCTATGTTGGAAATGATATTAGGGAGTGGAAACCCTATTTCTAAAATATCATCAACTAGGGAGAGGAGACCCTATGTTGGAAAAGCATAATAGGGAGTGGAGAAATGTCTAATAACATCAAGTAGGGAGTGGAGACCATATGTTGGAAATGAGACTAGGGATTGGAGGCCCAATATCTAAAATATCATCAACTAGGGAGTGAAGACCCTATGTCTAAAAATATCTACTAGAGGAATGGAGACCCTATGTTTGAAAAGCAAACTAGGGAGTGGAGACCCTATATCTAGAATAAAATCAACTAGGCAGTGAAGACCCTATGTTGGAAAAGAGACTAGGGAGTGGAGACCCTATATCTAAAATATTATCAACTAGGGAGTGAAGACCCTATGTTGGAAAAATAGACTAGGGAGTGGAGACCCTATGTCTAAAAATATCAAGTAGGGAGTGGAGACCCTATATTGGAAACGGGACTAGGGAGTGGAGGCCCAATATCTAAAATATCATCGACTAAGGAGTGGAGACCTTTTGTCTAAAATAAAATCAACTAGGGATTGGAAACCCTATGTTGGAAAGGAGACTAGATTGTTGAGACCCTATGTGTAGAAATAAAATCAACTAGGGAGTGAAGACCCTATGTCTAAAATAACATCAATTAGGTAGTGGAGTCCCTATGTTGGAAAAGCAGACTAGGGAGTGGAGACCCTATGTCTAAAAACATCAACTAGGGAGTGGAGACCATATGTTGGAAAAGCAGACTAGGAAGTGGAGACCCTATGTCTAAAAACATCAACTAGGGAGTGAAGACCCTATATTGGAAAAGGCAACTAGGGATTGGAGACCCTATGTCTAAAATAACACCAACTAGGGAGTGCAGACCCTATGTTGGAAAAGGTGACTAAGGAGTGGAGACCCTATGTTGGAAAACGCGACTAAGGAGTGGAGACCCTTTGTCTAAAATAAAATCAACTAGGGAGTGGAAACTTTATATTGGTAAAGAGACTTGGGAGTGGAAACCCTATGTCTGAAATATAATAAACTAGGGAGTGTGGACCCTTTGTTGGGAAAAGAGACTTGGGAGTGGAGACCCTATGTATAAAATAAAATCAACTAGGGAGTGGAGACCCTATTTTTGAAAAGATACTAGGGAGTAGAGACCATATGTCTAAAATAACATCAACCAGGGAATGGAGACCCTATGTTGGAAAAACAGACTAGGGAGGGGAGACCCTATATCTAAAATAACATCAACTAGTGAGTTGTGACCCTATTTTGGAAAGGAGACTAGGGAGTGGAAACCCTATATCTAAAATATAATCAACTAGGTAGTGGAGACCCTATGTTGGAAAAACATACTAGGAAGTAGAGACCTAATGTGTAAAAACATCAAGTACGGAGTGGAGACCATATGTTGTAAATGAGACTAGGGAATGGATGCCCAATATCTAAAATATTATAAACTAGGGAATGAAGACCCTATGTTTAAAAATATCAACTAGAGGAGTGGAGACTCTATGTTGGAAAATCAGACTAGGAAATGGAGACCCTATGTCTAAAAAATCAACTAGAGAGTAAAAAAGACTAGGGAGTGGAGACCCTATAATTAAAATATCATCAACTAGGGAGTGGAGACCCTATGTGAGAAAATATCAACTTGGGAGTGGAGACCCTATGTTTGAAAAGCAGACTAGGAAGTGGAGACCCTATGTCTAAAAATATCAACTAGGGAGCGAAGACCCTATATTGGAAAAGGCGACTAGGGATTGGAGACCCTATGCCCAAAATAACATCAACTAGGGAGTGGAGACCCTATGTTGGAAAATGCGACTAAGGAGTGGAGACCCTTTGTCTAAAATAAAATCAACTAGGGGTTGGAAACCCTATGTTGGAAAGGCGACTAGATAGTGGAGACTCTATGTGTACAAATAAAATCAACTAGGGAGTAAAGACCCTATGTTGGAAAAGAGACTAGGAAGTGGAGACCCTATGATGGAAAAGAGAGTAGGGAGTGGAGACCATATGTCTAAAATAACATCAACTAGGGAATGTAGACCCTATGTTGGTAAAACAGACTAGGGAGTGGAGACCCTATGTCTAAAATAACATCAACTAGGGAGTTGTGACCCTATGTTGGAAAGGAGATTAGGGAGTGGAAACCCTATTTCTAAAATATCATCAACTAGGGAGAGGAGACCCTATGTTGGAAAAGCATACTAGGGAGTGGAGACCCAATGTCTAATAACATCAAGTAGGGAGTGGAGACCATATGTTGGAAATGAGACTAGGGATTGGAGGCCCAATATCTAAAATATCATCAACTAGGGAGTGAAGACCCTATGTCTAAAAATATCAACTAGAGGAATGGAGACCCTATGTTTGAAAAGCAAATTAGGAAGTGGAGACCCTATGTCTAAAAACATCAACTATAGAGTAAAAAAGTCTAGGGAGTGGAGACCCTATAATAAAAATATCATCAACTAGCGAGTGGAGACCCTATGTGTAAAATCATCAACTTGGGAGTGGAGACCATATGTTGGAAAAGCAGACTAGGAAACGGAGACCCTATGTCTTAAACCATCAACTAGGGAGTGAAGACCCTATATTTGAAAAGGCGACTAGGGAGTGGAGACCATATGTCCAAAATAACATCAACTAGGGAGTGGAGACCCGATGTTGGAAAATGCAACTAAGGAGTGGAGACCCTTTCTCTAAAATAAAATCAACTAGGAATTGGAAACCGTATGTTGGAAAGGAGACTAGATAGTGGAGACCCTATGTGTAGAAATAAAATCAACTAGGGAGTGAAGACCCTATTTTGGAAAAGAGACTAGGGAATGGAGACCCTATGTCTAAAATAATATCAATTAGAGAGTGGAGATCCTATGTTGGTAAGGAGACTAGGAAGTTGAGACCCTATGTCTAAAATAACGTCAACTAGGGAATGGAGACCATATGTTGGAAAGGCGGCTAGAAAGTGGAGACCCCATGTCTAAAATAACATCAAGTAGGTAGTTGTGACCCTATGTTAGATAGGAGACTAGGGAGTGGAAACCCTATGTCTGAAATAAAATCAGCTAGGGAGTGGAGACCATATGTCTAAAATAAAATCAACTAGGGAGTGGAGACCCTATGCTGGAAAAGAGACTAGGGAGTGGAGACCCTATGTCTAAAATAACATCAACTAGGGAATGGAGACCCTATGTTGGAAAAACAGAATAGGGAGTGAATACCCTATGTCTAAAAACATCAACTAGGGAGTGGAGACCATATGTTGGAAAAGAATAGGGAGTGGAAACCCTATGTTGGAAAGGAGACAAGAGAGAGGAGACCCTATGTATGAAAATAAAATCAACTAGGGAGTGAAGACCCTATGTGGAAAAGAGACTAGGGAGTGGAGACCCTATGATTAAAATAACTTCAATTAGGGAGTGGAGACCCTATGTTGGAAAGGAGACTAGGGAGTGGAAACCCTATGTCTAAAATAACATCAACTAGGGAATGGAGACAATAAGTTGGAAAGGAGACTAGGGAGTGGAGACCCTATGATGGAAAGGAGACAAGGGAGTGGAGACCTTATGTCTAAAATAACATCAACTAGGGAATGGAGACCCTATGATGGAAAAGAGACTAGGGAGTGGAGACCATATGTCTAAAATAACATAAACTAGGGAATGGAGACCCTATGTTGGTAAAACAGACTAGGGAGTGGAGACCCTATGTCTAAAATAACATCAACTAGGGAGTTGTGACCCTATGTTGGAAAGGAGATTAGGGAGTGGAAACCCTATTTCTAAAATATCACCAACTAGGGAGAGGAGACCCTATGTTGGAAAAGCATACTAGGGAGTGGAGACGCAATGTCTAATAACATCAAGTAGGGAGTGGAGACCATATGTTGGAAATGAGACTAGGGATTGGAGGCCCAATATCTAAAATATCATCAACTAGGCAGTGAAGACCCTATGTCTAAAAATATCAACTAGAGGAATGGAGACGCTATGTTTGAAAAGCAAACTAGGAAGTGGAGACCCTATGTCTAAAAACATCAACTAGAGAGTAAAAAAGACTGGGGAGTGGAGACCCTATAATTAAAATATCATCAACTAGGGAGTGGAGACCCTATGTGTAAAAACATCAACTAGGGAGTGGAGACCATATGTTGGAAAAGCAGACTAGGAAATGGAGACCCTATGTCTTAAAACATCAACTAGGGAGTGAAGACCCTATATTTGAAAAGGCGACTAGGGAGTGGAGACCATATGTCCAAAATAACATCAAATAGGGAGTGGAGACCCGATGTTGGAAAATGCGACTAAGGAGTGGAGACCCTTTCTCTAAAATAAAATCGACTTGGAATTGGAAACCGTATGTTGCAAAGGAGACTAGATAGTGGAGACCCTATGTGTACTAATAAAATCAACTAGGGAGTGAAGACCCTATGTTGGAAAAGTGACTAGGGAGTGGAGACCCTATGTCTAAAATAATATCAATTAGAGAGTGGAAATCCTATGTTGGTAAGGAGACTAGGAAGTTGAGACCCTATGTCTAAAATAACATCAACTAGGGAATGGAGACCATATGTTGGAAAGGCGGCTAGAAAGTGGAGACCCTATGTCTAAAATAACATCAAGTAGGTTGTTGTGACCCTATGTTAGAAAGGAGACTAGGGAGTGGAAACCCTATGTCTGAAATAAAATCAGCTAGGGAGTGGAGACCATATGTCTAAAATAAAATCAACTAGGGAGTGGAGACCATATGTCTAAAATAACATCAACTAGGGAAAGGAGACCCTATGTTGGAAAAACAGAATATGGAGTGAATACCCTATGTCTAAAAACATCAACTAGGGAGTGGAGACCATATGTTGGAAAATACTAGGAAGTGGAGACCCTATAGCTAAAAACATCTACTAGGAAGGGAAGACCCTATATTGGAAAAGGCGACTAATGAGTGGAGACCATATGTTGGAAAAGACTAGGGAGTGGAAATCCTATGTTGAAAAGACAGAATAGGGAGTGAATACCCTATGTCTAAAAACATCAACTAGGGAGTGGAGACCATATGTTGGAAAAGAATAGGGAGTGGAAACCCTATGTTGGAAAGGAGACAAGAGAGAGGAGACCCTATGTACGAAAATAAAATCAACTAGGGAGTGAAGACCCTATGTTGGAAAAGAGACTAGGGAGTGGAGACCCTATGATTAAAATAACATCAATTAGGGAGTGGAGACCCTATGTTGGAAAGGAGACTAGGGAGTGGAAACCCTATGTCTAAAATAACATCAACTAGGGAATGAAGACAATAAGTTGGAAAGGAGACTAGGGAGTGGAGACCCTATGATGGAAAGGAGACTAGGGAGTGGAGACCTTATGTCTAAAATAACATCAACTAGGGAATGGAGACCCTATGTTTGAAAGGCGACTAGGGAGTGGAGACCCAATGTCTAAAATAACATAAACTAGGGAGTTATGACCCTATGTTGGAAAGGAGACTAGGGAGTAGAAATTCTATATCTAAAATATCATCAACTAGAGAGTGGAGACCCTATGTTTGAAAAGCAGACTAGGGAGTGGAGACCCTATGTCTAATAAAAGCAAGTAGGGAGTGGAGACCTTATGTCTAAAAACATCAACTAGAGAGTGTAGACCATATGTCGGAAAAGTAGACTAGGAAGTGGAGACCCTATGTCTAAAACCATCAACTAGGGAGTGAAGACCCTATATTTGAAAAGGCGACTAGGGATTGGATACCCTATGTCTAAAATAACACCAAATAGGGAGTGGAGACCCTATGTCTAAAATAACACTAACTAGGGTGTTGAGATCCTATGTTGGAAAAGGCGAGTAAGGAGTGGAGACCATATGTCTAAAATAAAATCCACTAGGGAGTGGAGATCCTATGTTGGAAAAGAGACTAGGGAGTGGAGACCATATGTCTAAAATAACATCAACTAGGGAATGGAGACCCTATGTTTGAAAAACAGACTAGGGAGTGGGTACCCTATGTCAAAAAACATCAAGTTGGGAGTGGAGACCCTATGTTGGAAACGAGACTAGGGAGTGGAGGCCCAATATCTAAAATATCATCGACTAAGGAGTGGCGACCCTTTGTCTAAAATAAAATCAACTAGGGATTGGAAACCCTATATTGGAAAGGAGACTAGATAGTGGAGACCCTATGTGTACAAATAAAATCAACTAGGGAGTAAAACCGCTATGTTGGAAAAGAGACTAGGGAGTGGAGACCTTATTACTAAAATAACATCAATTAGGGAGTGGAGTCCCTATGTTGGAAAAGCAGACTAGGGAGCGGAGACCCTATGTCTAAAAACATCAACTAGGGAGTGGAGACCAAATGTTGGAAAAGCATACTAGGAAGTGGAGACCCTATGTCTAAAAACATCAACTAGGGAGTGAAGACCCTATATTGGAAAAGGCGACTAGGGGCTGGAGACTCTATGTCTAAAATAACACCAACTAGGGAGTGGAGACCCTATGTTGGAAAAGGTGACTAAGTAGTGGAGACCCTTTGTCTAAGATAAAATCAACTAAGGAGTGAAAACCCTATATTGGAAAGGAGACTAGGGAGTGGAAACCCTATGTCTAAACTAAAATAAACTAGGGAGTGGAGACCCTATGTTGGAAAAGAGACTAGGGAGTGGAGACCCTATATTTAAAAACATCAACTAGAGAGTAAAAAAGACTAGGGAGTGGAGACCCTATAATTAAAATATCATCAACTGGGGAGTGGAGACCCTGTGTAAAAACATCAACTAGGGAGTGGAGACCATATGCTGGAAAAGCAGACTTGTAAATGGAGACCCTATGTCTAAAAACATCAACTAGGGAGTGAAGACCCTTTATTTAAAAAGGAGACTAGGGAGTGGAGACCCTATGTCCAAAATAACATCAACTAGGGAGTGGAGACCCTATGTTGGAAAATGCGATTAAGGAGTGGAGACCCTTTGTCTAAAATAAAATCAACTAGGGATTTGAAACCGTATGTTGGAAAGGAGACTAGATAGTGTAGATCCTATGTGTACAAATAAAATCAACTAGGGTGTGAAGACCCTATGTTGGAAAAAAGACTAGGGAGTGGAGACCCTATGTCTAAAATAACAACAATTAGAGAGTGGAGACCCTATGTTGGGAAGGAGACTAGGAAGTGGAGACCCTCTGTCTAAAATAACATCAACTAGGGAATGGAAACCATATGTTGGAAATACGGCTGGGAAGTGGAGACCCTATGTCTAAAATAAAACCAAGTAGGTAGTTGTGACCCTATATTGGAAACGAGACTAGGGAGTGGAAACCCTATGTCTGAAATAAAATCAACTAGGGAGTGGAGACCATATGTCTAAAATAAAATCAACTAGGGAGTGGAGACCCTATATTGGAAAAGAGACTTGGGAGTGGAGACCATATGTCTAAAATAACATCAACTAGGGAAAGGATGTCTAAAATAACATCAACTAGGGAATGGAGACCCTATGTTGGAAAAACAGAATAGGGAGCGAATACCCTATATTGGAAAAAGTGACTAGGGAGTCGAGACCCTTTGTCTAAAATAACATCAACTAGGGAGTGGAGACCCTATGTTGGAAAAGGCGACTAAGGAGTGTAGACCGTTTGTCTAAAATAAAATCAACTAGGGAGTGGAAACCCTATGTTGGAAAGGAGACAAGAGAGTGGATACCCTATGTGCGAAAATAAAATCAACTAGGGAGTGAACACCCTATGTTGGAAAAGAGACTAGGGAGTGGAGACCCTATGTTTAAAATAACATCAATTAGGGAGTGGAGACCCTATGTTGGCAAGGAGAGTAGGGAGTGGAAATCCTATGTTTAAAATAACATCAACTAGGGAATGGAGATAATATGTTGGAAAGGAGAATAGAGAGTGGAGACCCTATGTTGGAAAGGAGACTAGGGAGTGGAGACCCTATGTCTAAAATAAGATCAACTAGGGAATGGAGACACTATGTTCGAAAGGCGACTAGGGAGTGGAGACCCTATGTCTAAGATAACAGCAACTAGGGAGTTGTGACCCTATGTTGGAAAGGAGACTAGGGAGTGGAAATTCTATATCTAAAATATCATCAACTAGGGAGTGGAGACCCTATGTTGGAAAAGCAGACTAGGGAGTGGAGACCCTATGTCTAATAAAATTAAGTAGGGAGTGGAGACCCTATGTTGGAAACGCGACTAGGGAGTGGAAACCCAATATATCAAATATAATCAACTAGGGAGTGGAGATCCTATGTCTAAAAACATCAACTAGGGAGTGGAGACCATCTGTAGGAAAAGCAGACTAGGAAGTGGAGACTCTATGTCTAAAAATATCAACTAGGGAGTGAAGACCCTATATTGGAAAAAGGCGACTAGGGATTGGATTTCCTATGTCAAAAATAACACCAACTAGGGAGTGGTGTCCCTATGACTAAAATAACACCAACTAGGGAGTGGAGACCCTTTGTTTAAAATAAAATTAACTAGTGAGTGAAAACCTTATATTGGAAAGGAGACTAGGGAGGGGAAACCGTATTTCTGAAATAAAATAAACTAGGGAGTGGAGACCCTATGTTGGAAAAGAGACTATGGAGTGGAGACCCTATGTCTAAAATAAAATCAACTAGGGAGTGGAGACCTTATGTTGGAAAAGATATTAGGGAGTGGAGACCATATGTCTAAAATAACATCAACTAGGGAATGGAGACCCTATGTTAGAAAAACAGACTAGGGAGGGGAGACCCTATGTCTAAAATAACATCAACTAGTAAGTTGTGACCCTATGTTGGAAAGGAGACTAGGGAGTGAAAACCCTATATCTAAAATATAATGAACTAGGGAGTGGAGACCCTATGTTGGAAAATCATACTAGGGAGTGGAGACCCAATGTCTAAAAACATCAAGTAAGGAGTGGAGATCATATGTTTGAAATGAGATGAGGGATTGGAGGCCCAATATCTAAAATATCATCAACTAGGTAGTGAAGAGCCTGTGTCTAAAAATATAAACTAGATGAGTGGAGACCCTATATTGTAAAAGAAGACTAGGAAGTGGAGACTATATGTCTAAAAACAACAACTAGAGAGTAAAAAAGACTAGGGAGTGGAGACCCTATAATTAAAATATCATCAACTAGAGAGTGGAGACCCTATGTGTAAAAACAACAGCTAGGGAGTGGAGACCATATGTTGGAAAAGCAGACTAGGAAGTGGAGACCAAATGTCTAAAAACATCAAATAGGGAGTGAAGACCCTATATTTGAAAAGGCGACTAGGGAGTGGAGACCCTATGTCCAAAATAACATCAACTAGGGAGTGGAGACCCTATGTTGGAAAATGCGACTAAGGAGTGGAGACCTTTTGTCTAATATAAAATTAACTAAGTATTGGAAATACTATGTTGGAAAGGAGACTAGATAGTGGAGACCCTTTGTGTACAAATAAAATCAACTGCGGAATGAAGACCCTATGTTGGAAAAGAAACTAGGGAGTGGACACCCTATGTCTAAAATAACATCAATTAAGGTGTGGAGACCCTATGTTGGAAAGGAGGCTAAGGAGTGGAGACCCTATATCTAAAATATAATCAACTAGGTAGTGGAGACCATATGTTGGAAAAACATACTAGGAAGTATGTTTAAAAGGAGATTAGGGAGTGGAAACCCTATTTCTAAAATAACATCAACTAGGGAAAAGAGACCCTATGTTTGAAAGGCGACTAGGGAATGAAGACCCTATGTCTAAAATAACATCAACTAGGGAGTTGTGACCCTATGTTAGAAAGGAGACTAGGGAGTGGAAACCCTATATCTAAAATATCATCAATTATAGAGTGGAGACCCTATATTGGAAAAGTAGACTAGGGAGTGGAAACCCTATATCTAAAATATCATCAATTATGGAGTGGAGACCCTATGTTGGAAAAGAAGACTAGGGAGTGGAGACCCTATGTCTAATAACATCAAGTAGGGAGTGGAGACCCTATGTTGGATATGAGACTTGGTAGTGGGACCCAATATATAAAATATCATCAACTAGGGAGTGGAGACCCTATGTCTAAAACCATAAACTAGGGAGTGGAGACCCTATGTCTAAAATAAGATCAACTAGGGAATGGAGACACTATGTTCGAAAGGCGACTAGGGAGTGGAGACCCTATGTCTAAAATAACAGCAACTAGGGAATTGTGACCCTATGTTGGAAAGGAGACTAGGGAGTGGAAATTCTATATCTAAAATATCATCAACTAGGGAGTGGAGACCCTATGTTGGAAAAGCAGACTAGGGAGTGGAGACCCTATGTCTAATAAAATTAAGTAGGGAGTGGAGACCCTATGTTGGAAACACGACTAGGGAGTGGAGACCCAATATATCAAATATAATCAACTAGGGAGTGGAGATCCTATGTCTAAATACATCAACTAGGGAGTGGAGACCATATGTTGGAAAAGCAGACTAGGAAATGGAGACTCTATGTCTAAAAATATCAACTAGGGAGTGAAGACCCTATATTGGAAAAAGGCGACTAGGGATTGGATTTCCTTTGTAAAAAATAACACCAACTAGGGAGTGGTGGCCCTATGTCTAAAATAACACCAACTAGGGAGTGGAGACCATTTGTTTAAAATAAAATTAACTAGTGAGTGGAAACCTTATATTGGAAAGGAGACTAGGGAGGGGAAACCCTATTTCTGAAATAAAATAAACTAGGGAGTGAAGACCCTATGTTGGAAAAGAGACTATGGAGTGGAGACCCTATGTCTAAAATAAAATCAACTAGGGAGTGGAGACCTTATGTTGGAAACGATATTAGGGAGTGGAGACCATATATCTATAATAACATCAACTAGGGAATGGAGACCCTATGTTAGAAAAACAGACTAGGGAGGGGAGACCCTATGTCTTAAATAACATCAACTAGTAAGTTGTGACCCTATGTTGGAAAGGAGACTAGGGAGTGAAAATCCTATATCTAAAATATAATCAACTAGGGAGTGGAGACCCTATGTTGGAAAATCATACTAGGGAGTGGAGACCCAATGTCTTAAAACATCAAGTAAGGAGTGGAGATAATATGTTTGCAATGAGATGAGGGATTGGAGGCCCAATATCTAAAATATCATCAACTAGGTAGTGAAGAGCCTGTGTCTAAAAATATAAACTAGAGGAGTAGAGACCCTATGTTGCAAAAGAAGAATAGGAAGTGGAGACCATATGTCTAAAAACAACAACTAGAGAGTAAAAAAGACTAGGGAGTGGAGACCCTATAATTAAAATATCATCAACTAGGGAGTGGAGACCCTATTTGTAAAAATAACAGCTAGGGAGTGGAGACCATATGTTGGAAAAGCAGACTAGGAAGTGGAGACCCTATGTCTAAAAATATCAAATAGGGAGTGAAGACCCTATATTTGAAAAGGCGACTAGGGAGTGGAGACCCTATGTTGGAAAATGCGACTAAGGAGTGGAGACCTTTTGTCTAATATAAATTTAACTAAGTATTGGAAATACTATGTTGGAAAGGAGACTAGATAGAGGAGACCCTTTGTGTACAAATAAAATCAACTGCGGAATGAAGACCCTATGTTGGAAAAGAAACTAGGGAGTGGAGACCCTATGTCTAAAATAATATCAATTAAGGTGTGGAGACCCTATGTTGGAAAGGAGGCTAGGGAGTGGAGACCCTATGTCTTAAATAACATCAACTAGGGAATGGAGACCATATGTTGGAAAGGCGGCTAGGAAGTGGAGACCTTATGTTTAAAATAACATCAAGTTGGGAGTTATGTCCCTATGTTGGAAAGGAGACTAGGGAGTGGAAACTCTATGTCTAAAATAACGTCAACTAGGGAATGGAGACAATATGTTGGAAAGGAGACTAAGGAGTGGAGACCTTATGTTCAAAAGGAGATTAGGGAGTGGAAACCCTATTTCTAAAATAACATCAACTAGGGAAAAGAGACCCTATGTTTGAAAGGCGACTAGGGAATGGAGACCCTATGTCTAAAATAACATCAACTAGGGAGTTGTGACCCTATGTTAGAAAGGAGACTAGGGAGTGGAAACCCTATATCTAAAATATCATCAATTATGGAGTGGAGACCCTATATTGGAAAAGCAGACTAGGGAGTGGAAACCCTATATCTAAAATATCATCAATTATGGAGTGGAGACCCTATGTTGGAAAAGAAGACTAGGGAGTGGAGACCCTATGTCTAATAACATCAAGTAGGGAGTGGAGACCCTATGTTGGAAATGAGACTAGGTAGTGGGACCCAATATATAAAATATCATCAACTAGGGAGTGGAGACCCTATGTCTAAAACCATAAACTAGGGAGTGGAAACCCTATGTTGGAAAAGCAGACTAGGAAGTGGAGACCCTATGTCTAAAAACATCTACTAGAGAGGGGAGACCCTATGTTGGAAACGCGACTAGGGAGTGGAGACCCAATATCTAAAATATCATCAACTAGGGCGTGGAGACCCTATGTTGGAAAAGCAAACTAGGGAGTGGAGACCCTATGTCTAAAACCATAAACTAGGGAGTGGAGACCCTATGTTGGAAAAGCAGACTAGAGAGTGGAGACCCTATGTCCAAAAACATCAACAAGAGAGTAGAGACCCTATGTTGGAAAAAAGACTAGGGAGTGGAGACCCTATAATTAAAATATCATCAACTAGGGAGTAGATATCCTATGTTGGAAAAGCAGACTAGGAAATGGAGACCCTGTGTCTAAAAACATCAACTTGGGAGTCAAGACCATATGTTGGAAAAGCAGACTAGGGAGTGGAGACCCTATGTCTAATAAAATCAAGTAGGGAGTGGAGACCCTATGTTGGAAACGCGACTAGGGAGTGGAGACCCAATATCTAAAATATCATCAACTAGGGCATGGAGACCCTATGTTGGAAAAGCAAACTAGGGAGTGGAGACCCTGTGTCTAAAATAACATCAACTAGGGAGTTGTGACCCTATGTTAGAAAGGAGACTAGGGAGTGGAAATCCTATTTCTAAAATATCATCAATTATGGAGTGGAGACCCTATATTAGAAAAGTAGACTAGGGAGTGGAAACCCTATATCTAAAATATCATCAATTATGGAGTGGAGACCCTATGTTGGAAAAGCAGACTAGGGAGTGGAGACCCTATGTCTAATAAAATCAAGTAGGGAGTAGATACCCTATGTTGGAAAAAAGACTAGGGAGTGGAGACCCTATAATTAAAATATCATCAACTAGGGAGTAGAGACCCTATGTTTGAAATGCAGACTAGGGAATGGAAACCCTGTGTCTAAAAACAACAACCTGGGAGTGGAGACCATATGTTGGAAAAGCAGACTAGGGAGTGGAGACCCTATGTCCAAAAACATCAACAAGAGTGTGGAGATCCTATGTTGGAAAAAATACTAGGGAGTGGAGACCCTATAATTAAAATTTCATCAACTAGGGAGTAGAGATCCTATGTTGGAAAAGCAGACTAGGAAATGGAGACCCTGTGTCTAAAAACATAAACTTGGGAGTGGAGACCATATGTTGGAAAAGCCGACTAGGGAGTGGAGACCCTATGTCTAAAAATATCAACTAGGGAGTGAAGACCCTATATTGGAAAAAGGCGACTAGGGATTGGATTTCCTATGTCAAAAATAACACCAACTAGGGACTGGTGGCCCTATATCTAAAATAACACCAACTAGGGAGTGGAGACGCTTTGTTTAAAATAAAATTAACTAGTGAGTGGAAACCTTATATTGGAAAGGAGACTAGGGAGGGGAAACCCTATTTCTGAAATAAAATAAACTAGGGAGTGAAGACCCTATGTTGGAAAAGAGACTATGGAGTGGAGACCCTATGTCTAAAATAAAATCAACTAGGGAGTGGAGACCCTATGTTGGAAAATGCGACTAAGGAGTGGAGACCTTTTGTCTAATATAAAATTAACTAAGTATTGGAAATACTATGTTGGAAAGGAGACTAGATAGTGGAGACCCTTTGTGTACAAATAAAATCAACTGCGGAATGAAGACCCTATGTTGGAAAAGAAACTAGGGAGTGGAGACCCTATGTCTAAAATAACATCAATTAAGGTGTGGAGACCCTATGTTGGAAAGGAGGCTAGGGAGTGGAGACCCTATGTCTTAAATAACATCAACTAGGGAATGGAGACCATATGTTGGAAAGGCGGCTAGGAAGTGGAGACCTTATGTTTAAAATAACATCAAGTTGGGAGTTGTGGCCCTATGTTGGAAAGGAGACTAGGGAGTGGAAACTCTATGTCTAAAATAACGTCAACTAGGGAATGGAGACAATATGTTGGAAAGGAGGCTAAGGAGTGGAGACCTTATGTTTAAAAGGAGATTAGGGAGTGGAAACCCTATTTCTAAAATAACATCAACGAGGGAAAAGAGACCCTATGTTTGAAAGGCGACTAGGGAATGGAGACCCTATGTCTAAAATATCATCAACTAGGGAGTTGTGACCCTATGTTAGAAAGGAGACTAGGGAGTGGAAACCCTATATCTAAAATATCATCAATTATGGAGTGGAGACCCTATATTGGAAAAGCAGACTAGGGAGTGGAAACCCTATATCTAAAATATCATCAATTATGGAGTGGAGACCCTATGTTAGAAAAGAAGACTAGGGAGTGGAGACCCTATGTCTAATAACATCAAGTAGGGAGTGGAGACCCTATGTTGGAAATGAGACTAGGTAGTGGGACCCAATATATAAAATATCATCAACTAGGGAGTGGAGACCCTATGTCTAAAACCATAAACTAGGGAGTGGAGACCCTATGTTGGAAAAGCAGACTAGGAAGTGGAGACCCTATGTCTAAAAACATCTACTAGAGAGGGGAGACCCTATGTTGGAAAAACGACTAGGGAGTGGAGACCCTATAATTAAAATATCATCAACTAGGGTGTAGAGACCCTATGTTGGAAAAGTAGACTAGGGAATGGAAACTCTTCGTCTAAAAACAACAACTTGGGAGTGGAGATCATATGTTGGAAAAGCAGACTAGAGAGTGGAGACCCTATGTCAAAAAACATCAACAAGAGAGTAGAGACCCTATGTTGGAAAAAATACTAGGGAGTGGAGACCCTATAATTAAAATATCATCAACTAGGGAGTAGATATCCTATGTTGGAAAAGCAGACTAGGAAATGGAGACCCTGTGTCTAAAAACATCAACTTGGGAGTCAAGACCATATGTTGGAAAAGCAGACTAGGGAGTGGAGACCCTATGTCTAATAAAATCAAGTAGGGAGTGGAGACCCTATGTTGGAAACGCGACTAGGGAGTGGAGACCCAATATCTAAAATATCATCAACTAGGGCGTGGAGACCCTATGTTGGAAAAGCAAACTAGGGAGTGGAGACCCTGTGTCTAAAATAACATCAACTAGGGAGTTGTGACCCTATGTTAGAAAGGAGACTAAGGAGTGGAAATCCTATTTCTAAAATATCATCAATTATGGAGTGGAGACCCTATATTAGAAAAGTAGACTAGGGAGTGGAAACCCTATATCTAAAATATCATCAATTATGGAGTGGAGACCCTATGTTGGAAAAGCAGACTAGGGAGTGGAGACCCTATGTCAAATAAAATCAAGTAGGGAGTAGATACCCTATGTTGGAAAAAAGACTAGGGAGTGGAGACCCTATAATTAAAATATCATCAACTAGGGAGTAGAGACCCTATGTTTGAAATGCAGACTAGGGAATGGAAACCCTGTGTCTAAAAACAACAACCTGGGAGTGGAGACCATATGTTGGAAAAGCAGACTAGGGAGTGGAGACCCTATGTCCAAAAACATCAACAAGAGTGTGGAGATCCTATGTTTGAAAAAATACTAGGGAGTGGAGACCCTATAATTAAAATTTCATCAACTAGGGAGTAGAGATCCTATGTTGGAAAAGCAGGCTAGGAAATGGAGACCCTGTGTCTAAAAACATAAACTTGGGAGTGGAGACCATATGTTGGAAAAGCCGACTAGGGAGTGGAGACCCTATGTCTAAATATATCAACTAGGGAGTGAAGACCCTATATTGGAAAAAGGCGACTAGGGATTGGATTTCCTATGTCAAAAATAACACCAACTAGGGAGTGGTGGCCCTATGTCTAAAATAACACCAACTAGGGAGTGGAGACGCTTTGTTTAAAATAAAATTAACTAGTGAGTAGAAACCTTATATTGGAAAGGAGACTAGGGAGGGGAAACCCTATTTCTGAAATAAAATAAACTAGGGAGTGAAGACCCTATGTTGGAAAAGAGACTATGGAGTGGAGACCCTATGTCTAAAATAAAATCAACTAGGGAGTGGAGACCTTATGTTGGAAAAGATATTAGGGAGTGGAGACCATATGTCTAAAATAACATCAACTAGGGAATGAAGACCCTATGTTAGAAAAACAGACTAGGGAGAGAGACCCTATGTCTTAAATAACATCAACTAGTAAGTTGTGACCCTATGTTGGAAAGGAGACTAGGGAGTGAAAACCCTATATCTAAAATATAATCAACTAGGGAGTGGAGACCCTATGTTGGAAAATCATACTAGGGAGTGGAGACCCAATGTCTAATAAAATCAAGTAGGGAGTGGAGACCCTATATCTAAAATATCATCAACTAGGGAGTGGAGACCCTATGTTGGAAAAACAGACTAGGGAGTGGAGACCCTATGTCTAATAAAATCAAGTAGGGAGTGGAGACCCTATGTTGGAAACGCGACTAGGGAGTGGAGACCCAATATCTAAAATATCATCAACTAGGGCGTGGAGACCCTATGTTGGAAAAGCAAACTAGGGAGTAGAGACCCTATGTCTAAAATAACATCAACTAGGGAGTTGTGACCCTATGTTAGAAAGGAGATTAGGGAGTGGAAATCCTATTTCTAAAATATCATCAATTATGGAGTGGAGACCCTATATTAGAAAAGTAGACTAGGGAGTGGAAACCCTGTATCTAAAATATCATCAATTATGGAGTGGAGACCCTATGTTGGAAAAGCAGACTAGGGAGTGGAGACCCTATGTCTAATAAAATCAAGTAGGGAGTAGATACCCTATGTTGGAAATGAGACTAGGGAGTGGGACCCAATATATAAAATATCATCAACTAGGGAGTGGAGACCCTATGTCTAAAACCATAAATTAGGGAGTGGAGACCCTATGTTGGAAAAGCAGACTAGGAAGTGGAGACCCTATGTCTATAAACATCTACTAGAGAGTGGAGACCCTATGTTGGAAAAAAGACTAGGGAGTGGAGACCCTATAATTAAAATATCATCAACTAGGGAGTAGAGACCCTATGTTTGAAATGCAGACTAGGGAATGGAAACCCTGTGTCTAAAAACAACAACCTGGGAGTGGAGACCATATGTTGGAAAAGCAGACTAGGGAGTGGAGACCCTATGTCCAAAAACATCAACAAGAGTGTGGAGATCCTATGTTGGAAATAATACTAGGGAGTGGAGACCCTATAATTAAAATTTCATCAACTAGGGAGTAGAGATCCTATGTTGGAAAAGTAGACTAGGAAATGGAGACCTTGTGTCTAAAAACATAAACTTGGGAGTGGAGACCATATGTTGGAAAAGCCGACTAGGGAGTGGAGACCCTATGTCTAATAAAATCAAGTAGGGAGTGGAGACCATATGCTGGAAATGCGACTAGGGAGAGGAGACCCAATATCTAAAAGATCATCAACTAGGGAGTGGAGACCCTATGTTGGAAAAGCAGACTAGGGAGTGGAGACCCTATGTCTAATAAAATCAAGTAGGAAGTGGAGACCCTATGTCTAAAAATATCAACTAGGGAGTGGAGACCCTGTGCTAGAAAAGAAGACTATGAATTGGAGACCCTATATCTTAAAACATCAACTAGAGAGTAAAAATGACTAGGGAGTGGAGACCCTTAAATTAAAATATCATCAACTAGGGAGTGGAGACCCTATGTTGGAAAATGCGACTAAGGAGTGGAGACCTTTTGTCTAATATAAAATTAACTAGGGATTGGAAATCCTATGTTGGAAAGGAGACTAGATAGTGGAGACCCTTTGTGTATAAGTAAAATCCACTACGGATTGATGACCCTATGTTGGAAAATAAACTAGGTAGTGGAGACCCTATGTCTAAAATCATATCAATTAAGGAGTGGAGACCCTATGTTGGAAAGGAGGCTAGAGAATGGAGACCCTATGTCTTAAATAACATCAACTAGGGAATGGAGACCATATGTTGGAAAGGCGGCTAGGAAGTGGAGACCTTATGTTTAAAATAACATCAAGTTTGGAGTTGTGACCCTATGTTGGAAAGGAGACTAGGGAGTGGAAACTCTATGTCTAAAATATCCTCAACTAGGGAATGGAGACAATATGTTGGAAATGAGACTAAGGAGTGGAGACATTATGTTTAAAAGGAGACTAGGGAGTGGAAACCCTATTTCTAAAATAACATCAACTAGGGAAAAGAGACCCTATGTTTGAAAGGCGACTAGGGAATGGAGACCCTATGTCTAAAATAACATCAACTAGGGAGTTGTGACCCTATGTTAGAAAGGAGACTAGGGAGTGGAAACCCTATATCTAAAATATCATCAATTATGGAGTGGAGACCCTATATTGGAAAAGCAGACTAGGGAGTGGAAACCCTATTTCTAAAATATCTTCAATTATGGAGTGGAGACCCTATATTAGAAAAGTAGACTAGGGAGTGGAAACCCTGTATCTAAAATATCATCAATTATGGAGTGGAGACCCTATGTTGGAAAAGCAGACTAGGGAGTGGAGACCCTATGTCTAATAAAATCAAGTAGGGAGTAGATACCCTATGTTGGAAATGAGACTAGGGAGTGGGACCCAATATATAAAATATCATCAACTAGGGAGTGGAGACCCTATGTCTAAAACCATAAATTAGGGAGTGGAGACCCTATGTTGGAAAAGCAGACTAGGAAGTGGAGACCATATGTCTATAAACATCTACTAGAGAGTGGAGACCCTATGTTGGAAAAAAGACTAGGGAGTAGAGACCCTATAATTAAAATATCATCAACTAGGGAGTAGAGACCCTATGTTTGAAATGCAGACTAGGGAATGGAAACCCTGTGTCTAAAAACAACAACCTGGGAGTGGAGACCATATGTTGGAAAAGCAGACTAGGGAGTGGAGACCCTATGTCCAAAAACATCAACAAGAGTGTGGAGATCCTATGTTGGAAATAATACTAGGGAGTGGAGACCCTATAATTAAAATTTCATCAACTAGGGAGTAGAGATCCTATGTTGGAAAAGTAGACTAGGAAATGGAGACCTTGTGTCTAAAAACATAAACTTGGGAGTGGAGACCATATGTTGGAAAAGCCGACTAGGGAGTGGAGACCCTATGTCTAATAAAATCAAGTAGGGGGTGGAGACCGTATGCCTGAAATGCGACTAGGGAGAGGAGACCCAATATCTAAAAGATCATCAACTAGGGAGTGGAGACCCTATGTTGGAAAAGCAGACTAGGGAGTGGAGACCCTATGTCTAATAAAATCAATTAGGAAGTGGAGACCCTATGTCTAAAAATATCAACTAGGGAGTGGAGACCCTGTGCTAGAAAAGAAGACTATGAATTGGAGACCCTATATCTTAAAACATCAACTAGAGAGTAAAAATGACTAGGGAGTGGAGACCCTTAAATTAAAATATCATCAACTAGGGAGTGGAGACCCTATGTTGGAAAATGCGACTAAGGAGTGGAGACCTTTTGTCTAATATAAAATTAACTAGGGATTGGAAATCCTGTGTTGGAAAGGAGACTAGATAGTGGAGACCCTTTGTGTATAAGTAAAATCCACTACGGATTGATGACCCTATGTTGGAAAATAAACTAGGTAGTGGAGACCCTATGTCTAAAATCATATCAATTAAGGAGTGGAGACCCTATGTTGGAAAGGAGGCTAGAGAGTGGAGACCCTATGTCTTAAATAACATCAACTAGGGAATGGAGACCATATGTTGGAAAGGCGGCTAGGAAGTGGAGACCTTATGTTTAAAATAACATCAAGTTTGGAGTTGTGACCCTATGTTGGAAAGGAGACTAGGGAGTGGAAACTCTATGTCTAAAATATCGTCAACAAGGGAATGGAGACAATATGTTTGAAATGAGACTAAGGAGTGGAGACCTTATGTTTAAAAGGAGACTAGGGAGTGGAAACCCTATTTCTAAAATAACATCAACTAGGGAAAAGAGACCCTATGTTTGAAAGGCGACTAGGGAATGGAGACCCTATGTCTAAAATAACATCAACTAGGGAGTTGTGACCCTATGTTAGAAAGGAGACTAGGGAGTGGAAACCCTATATCTAAAATATCATCAATTATGGAGTGGAGACCCTATATTGGAAAAGCAGACTAGGGAGTGGAAACCCTATATCTAAAATATCATCAATTATGGAGTGGAGACCCTATGTTGGAAAAGAAGACTAGGGAGTGGAGACCCTATGTCTAATAACATCAAGTAGGGAGTGGAGACCCTATGTTGGAAATGAGACTAGGTAGTGGGACCCAATATATAAAATATCATCAACTAGGGAGTGGAGACCCTATGTCTAAAACCATAAACTAGGGAGTGGAGACCCTATGTTGGAAAAGCAGACTAGGAAGTGGAGACCCTATGTCTAAAAACATCTACTAGAGAGGGGAGACCCTATGTTAGAAAAACGACTAGGGATTGGAGAACCTATAATTAAAATATCATCAACTAGGGTGTAGAGACCCTATGTTGGAAAAGTAGACTAGGGAATGGAAACACTTCGTCTAAAAACAACAACTTGGGAGTGGAGATCATATGTTGGAAAAGCAGACTAGAGAGTGGAGACCCTATGTCTAATAAAATAAAGTAGGGAGTGGAGACCCTATGTTGGAAACGCGACTAGGGAGAGGAGACCCAATATCTAAAAGATCATCAACTAGGGAGTGGAGACCCTATGTTGGAAAAGCAGACTAGGGAGTGGAGACCCTATGTCTAATAAAATCAAGTAGGAAGAGGAGACCCTATGTCTAAAAATATCAACTAGGGAGTGGAGACCCTGTGCTAGAAAAGAAGACTATGAATTGGAGACCCTATGTCTTAAAACATCAACTGGAGAGTAAAAAAGACTAGGGAGTGGAGACCCTATAATTAAAATATCATCAACTAGGGAGTAGATATCGTATGTTGGAAAAGCAGACTAGGAAATGGAGACCCTGTGTCTAAAAACATCAACTTGGGAGTCGAGACCATATGTTGGAAAAGCAGACTAGGGAGTGGAGACCCTATGTCTAATAAAATCAAGTAGGGAGTGGAGACCCTATTTTCGAAACGCGACTAGGGAGTGGAGACCCAATATCTAAAATATCATCAACTAGGGAGTGGAGACCCTATGTTGGAAAAGCAAATTAGGGAGTGGAGACCCTATGTCTAAAATAACATCAACTAGGGAATTGTGACCCTATGTTAGAAATGAGACTAGGGAATGGAAACCCTATTTCTAAAATATCATCAATTATGGAGTGGAGAGACTATATTGGAAAAGCAGACTAGGGAGTGAAAACCCTATATCTAAAATATCATCAATTATGGAGTGGACACCCTATATTGGAAAAGCAGACTAGGGAGTGGAGACCCTATGTCTAATAAAATCAAGTAGGGAGTTGATACCCTATGTTGGAAATGAGACTAGGGAGTGGGACCCATTATATAAAATATCATCAACTAGGGAGTGGAGACCCTATGTCTAAAACCATAAACTAGGGAGTGGAGACCCTATGTTGGAAAAGCAGACTAGGAAGTGGAGACCCTATGTCTAAAAACATCTACTAGAGAGTGGAGACCCTATGTTGGAAAAAAGACTAGGGAGTGGAGACCCTATAATTAAAATATCATCAACTAGGGAGTAGAGACCCTATGTTGGAAAAGAAGACTAGGGAATGGAAACACTGTGTCTAAAAACAACAACCTGGGAGTGGAGACCATATGTTGGAAAAGCAGACTAGGGAGTGGAGACCCTATGTACAAAAACATCAACAAGAGTGTGGAGACCCTATGTTGGAAAAAAGACTAGGGAGTGGAGACCCTATAATTAAAATATCATCAACTAGGGAGTAGAGATCCTATGTTGGAAAAGCAGACTAGGAAATGGAGACCATATGTTGGAAAAGCCGACTTGGGAGTGGAGACCCTATGTCTAATAAAATCAAGTCGGGAGTTGAGACCCTATGTTGGAAACGCGACTAGGGAGAGGAGACCCAATATCTAAAAGATCAACAGCTAGGGAGTGGAGACCCTATGTTGGAAAAGCAGACTAGGGAGTGGAGACCCTATGTCTAATAAAATCAAGTAGGGAGTGGAGACCCTATGTCTAAAAATATCAACTAGGGAGTGGAGACCCTGTGCTGGAAAAGAAGACTATGAATTGGAGACCCTATGTCTTAAAACATCAACTAGAGAGTAAAAAAGACTAGGGAGTGGAGACCCTTAAATTAAAATATCATCAACTAGGGAGTGGAGACCCTATGTTGGAAAATGCGACTGGGGAGTGAAGACCCTTTGTCTAAAATAAAATCAACTAGGGAATGAAACCCTATGTTGGAAAGGAGACTAGATAGTGGAGACCCTATGTGTACAAATAAAATTAACTAGGGAGTGAACACCCTATGTTGGAAAAGAGACTAGGGAGTGGAGACCCTATGTCTAAAATAACATAAATTAGGGAATGGAGACCCTATGTTGGAAAGAAGGCTAGGAAGTGGAGACCCTATGTTTAAAATAACATCAAGTTAGGGGTTGTGACCCTATGTTGGAATGGAGACTAGGGAATGGAAACTCTATGTCTAAAATAACATCAACTAGGGAATGGAAACAATATGTTGGAAATGAAACTAAGGAGTGGAGACCTTATGTTGGAAAGGAGACTAGGGAGTGGAAACCCTATGTCTAAAATAACATCAACTAGGGAATAGAGACCCTATGTTTGAAAGGCGACTAGGGAGTGGAGACCCTATGTCTAAAATAACATCAACTAGGGAGTTGTGACCCTATGTTAGAAGGGATACTAGGGAGTGGAAACCCTATATCTAAAATATCATCAAGTAGGGAGTGGAGACCCTATGTTGGAAAAGCAGACAAGGGAGTGGAGACCCTATGTCTACTAAAATCAAGTAGGGAGTGGAGACCCTATGTTGAAAACGCGACTAGGGAGTACGACGCAATATATAAAATATCATCAACTAAGGACTGGAGACCCTATGTCTAAAAACATAAACTAGGGAGTGGAGACCCTATGTTGGAAAAGCAGACTAGGAAGTGAAGACCCTATGTCTAAAAACATCAACTAGAGAGCGGAGACCCTATGTTAGACGAAAGACTAGGGAGTGGAGACCCTATAATTAAAATATCATCAACTATGGAGTAAAGACCCTATGTTGGAAAAGCAGACTAGGGAATGGAAACCCTGTGTCTAAAAACATCAACTCGGGAGTGGAGACCATATGTTGGAAAAGCAGACTATGAAGTGGATACCCTATATCTAAAAATATTAACTAGGGAGTGAAAACAATATATTGGAAATTGCGACTCGGGAGTGGAGACCCTATGTCAAAAATAACATAAACTAGGGAGTGACGATGCTATACTGGAAAAGGCGAATAGGGAGTGGATACCCTATGTTTAAAATAACATCAACTAGGGAGTAGAGACCCTATGTGTAAAAACATAAAATCAACTAGGGAGTGTAGACCCTATATCTAAAATATCATCAACTAGGGAGTGGAGACCCTATATTGGAAAACCATACTAGGGAGTGGAGATCCTATGTTTAATAAAATCAAGTAGGGAGTGGAGACCCTAAGTTGGAAACGCGACTAGGGAGTGGAGACCCAATATCTAAAATATCATCAACTAGGTAGTGGAGACCCTATGTCTAAAAACATCAACTAGGAAGTGGAGACTCTATGAGGGAAAAGCAGACTAGTAAGTGGAGACCCTATGTCTAAAAACATAAACTAGAGAGTGAAAACGACTAGGGAGTGAAGACCCTATAATTAAAATATCATAACCTAGGGAGTGGAGACCCTATGTCTAAAACCATCAACTAGGGAGTGGAGACCATATGTTGGAAAAGAAGACTTGGAAGTGGAGACCCTATGTCTAAAAACATCAACTAGGGAGTGAAGACCCTATAATTGAAAAGGCGACTAGGGAGTGGAGACCCTATGTCCAAAATAACATCAACTAGGGAGTGGAGACCCTATGTTGGAAAATGCGACTAAGGAGTGGAGACCCTATGTTGGAAAGAAGACTAGATAGTGGAGACCTTATGTGTACAAATAAAATCAATTAGGGAGTGAAGACCCTATGTTGGAAAAGAGACTAGGGAGCAGAGACCCTATGTCTAAAATAGCATCAATTAGGGAGTGCAGACCCAATGTTGGAAAGTATACTAGGGCATGGAAACCCTATGTCTAAAATAACATCAACTAGGGAATGGAGACCATATGTTGGAAAGGCGGCTAGGAAGTGGTGACCCTATGTCTAAAATAACATCAACTCAGGAGTAGAGACCCTATGTGTAAAAAAAAAATAATCTAGAGAGTGGAGACCCTATGTTGGAAAAGCAGACTAGGGAGTGGAGACCCTATGTCTAATAAAATCAAGTAGGGAGTGGAGACCCTATGTTGGAAACGTGACTAGGGAGTGGAGACCCAATATCTAAAATATCATCAACTAGGGAGTGGAGACCCTATGTATAAAAATATCAACTAGGGAGTGGATACTCTATGTTGGAAAAGCAGACTAGTAAGTGGAGACCCAATGTCTAAAAACATCAATTAGAGAGTGAAAACGACAAGCGAGTGGAGACCCTATAGTTAAAATATCATAACCTAGGGAGTGGAGACCCTATGTCTAAAACCATCAACTAGGGAGTGGAGACCATATGTTGGAAAAGCAGACTAGGAAGTGGAGACCCTATGTCTAAAAACATCAACTATGGAGTGAAGACCCTATTTTTGAAAAGGCGACTAGGGAGTGGAGACCCTGTGTCCAAAATAACATCAACTAGGGACTGGAGACCCTATGTTGGAAAGGAGGCTAGGGAGTGGAGACCCTATGTCTAAAATAACATCAACTAGGGAATGGAGACCATATGTTGGAAAGGCAGCTAGGAAGTGGAGATCTTATGTGTAAAATAACATCAAGTTGGGAGTTGTGACCCTATGTTGGAAAGGAGACTTTGGAGTGGAAACTTTATGTCTAAAATAATATCAACTAGGGAATGGAGACAATATGTTGGATAGGAGACTAAGGAGTGGAGACCTTATGTCTAAAAACATCAAGTAGGGAGTGAAGACCCTATATTTAAAAAGGCGACTAGTGAGTGGAGACCCTATGTCCAAAATAACATCAATTAAGGAGTGGAGACCCTATGTTGGAAAGGAGGATAGGGAGTGAAGACCCTATGTCTAAAATAACATCAACTAGGGAATGGATACCATATGTTGGAAAGGAGGCTAGGAAATGGAGACCTTATGTTTAAAATAACATCAAGTTGGGAGTTGTGACCCTATGTTGGAAAGGAGACTAGGGAGTGGAAACACTATGTCAAAAATAACATCAACTAGGGAATGGAGACAATATGTTGGAAAGGAGACTAAGGAGTGGAGACCTTATGTCTAAAAACATCAAGTAGGGAGTGAAGACCCTATATTTGAAACGGCGACTAGGGAGTGGACCCTATGTCCAAAATAACATCAATTAAGGAGTGGAGACCCTATGTTGGAAAGGAGGCTAGGGAGTGGAGACCCTATGTCTAAAATAACATCAACTAGGGAATGGAGACCATATGTTGGAAAGGAGGCTAGGAAATGGAGACCTTATGTTTAAAATAACATCAAGTTGGGAGTTGTGACCCTATGTTGGAAAGGAGACTAGGGAGTGGAAACACTATGTCTAAAATAACGTCAACTAGGGAGTGGAGACAATATGTTGGAAAGGAGACTAAGGAGTGGAGACCTTATGTTGGAAAGGAGACCCTATATTTGAAAAGAGACTAGGGAGTGGAGACCCTATGTCTAAAATAACATCAATTAGGGAGTGCAGACCCTATGTTGGAAAGTATACTAGGGAGTGGAAACCCTATGTCTAAAATAACATCAACTAGGGAATGTAGACCATATGCTGGAAAGCCGGCTAGGAAGTGGAGACCCTATGTCTTAAATAACATCAACTAGGGAGTGAAGACGCTATATTGGAAAAGGCGACTAGGGAGTGGAGACCCTATGTCTAAAATAACATCAAGTCGGGAGTAGATACCCTATGTGTAAAAAAAAATCATCTAGAGAGTGTAGAGCCTATATCTAAAATATCATCAACTAGGGTGTGGAGACCCTATGTTGGAAAAACAGACTAGGGAGTGGAGACCCTATGTCTAATAAAATCAAGTAGGCAGTGGAGACCCTATGTTGGAAACGTAACTAGGGAGTGGAGACCCTATATCTAAAATATCATCGACTAGGGAGTGGAGACCCTATGTCTAAAAACATCAACTAGTGAGTAGAGACTCTATGTTGGAAAAGCAGACTAGTAAGTGAAGACCCTTTGTCTAAAATAAAATCAACTAGGGAATGAAACCCTATGTTGGAAAGGAGACTAGATAGTGGAGACCCTATGTGTACAAATAAAATTAACTAGGGAGTGAACACCCTATGTTGGAAAAGAGACTAGGGAGTGGAGACCCTATGTCTAAAATAACATAAATTAGGGAATGGAGACCCTATGTTGGAAAGAAGGCTAGGAAGTGGAGACCCTATGTTTAAAATAACATCAAGTTAGGGGTTGTGACCCTATGTTGGAATGGAGACTAGGGAATGGAAACTCTATGTCTAAAATAACATCAACTAGGGAATGGAAACAATATGTTGGAAATGAAACTAAGGAGTGGAGACCTTATGTTGGAAAGGAGACTAGGGAGTGGAAACCCTATGTCTAAAATAACATCAACTAGGGAATAGAGACCCTATGTTTGAAAGGCGACTAGGGAGTGGAGACCCTATGTCTAAAATAACATCAACTAGGGAGTTGTGACCCTATGTTAGAAGGGATACTAGGGAGTGGAAACCCTATATCTAAAATATCATCAAGTAGGGAGTGGAGACCCTATGTTGGAAAAGCAGACAAGGGAGTGGAGACCCTATGTCTACTAAAATCAAGTAGGGAGTGGAGACCCTATGTTGAAAACGCGACTAGGGAGTACGACGCAATATATAAAATATCATCAACTAAGGACTGGAGACCCTATGTCTAAAAACATAAACTAGGGAGTGGAGACCCTATGTTGGAAAAGCAGACTAGGAAGTGAAGACCCTATGTCTAAAAACATCAACTAGAGAGCGGAGACCCTATGTTAGACGAAAGACTAGGGAGTGGAGACCCTATAATTAAAATATCATCAACTATGGAGTAAAGACCCTATGTTGGAAAAGCAGACTAGGGAATGGAAACCCTGTGTCTAAAAACATCAACTCGGGAGTGGAGACCATATGTTGGAAAAGCAGACTATGAAGTGGATACCCTATATCTAAAAACATTAACTAGGGAGTGAAAACAATATATTGGAAATTGCGACTCGGGAGTGGAGACCCTATGTCAAAAATAACATAAACTAGGGAGTGACGATGCTATACTGGAAAAGGCGAATAGGGAGTGGATACCCTATGTTTAAAATAACATCAACTAGGGAGTAGAGACCCTATGTGTAAAAACATAAAATCAACTAGGGAGTGTAGACCCTATATCTAAAATATCATCAACTAGGGAGTGGAGACCCTATATTGGAAAACCATACTAGGGAGTGGAGATCCTATGTTTAATAAAATCAAGTAGGGAGTGGAGACCCTAAGTTGGAAACGCGACTAGGGAGTGGAGACCCAATATCTAAAATATCATCAACTAGGTAGTGGAGACCCTATGTCTAAAAACATCAACTAGGAAGTGGAGACTCTATGAGGGAAAAGCAGACTAGTAAGTGGAGACCCTATGTCTAAAAACATAAACTAGAGAGTGAAAACGACTAGGGAGTGAAGACCCTATAATTAAAATATCATAACCTAGGGAGTGGAGACCCTATGTCTAAAACCATCAACTAGGGAGTGGAGACCATATGTTGGAAAAGAAGACTTGGAAGTGGAGACCCTATGTCTAAAAACATCAACTAGGGAGTGAAGACCCTATAATTGAAAAGGCGACTAGGGAGTGGAGACCCTATGTCCAAAATAACATCAACTAGGGAGTGGAGACCCTATGTTGGAAAATGCGACTAAGGAGTGGAGACCCTATGTTGGAAAGAAGACTAGATAGTGGAGACCTTATGTGTACAAATAAAATCAATTAGGGAGTGAAGACCCTATGTTGGAAAAGAGACTAGGGAGCAGAGACCCTATGTCTAAAATAGCATCAATTAGGGAGTGCAGACCCAATGTTGGAAAGTATACTAGGGCATGGAAACCCTATGTCTAAAATAACATCAACTAGGGAATGGAGACCATATGTTGGAAAGGCGGCTAGGAAGTGGTGACCCTATGTCTAAAATAACATCAACTCAGGAGTAGAGACCCTATGTGTAAAAAAAAAATAATCTAGAGAGTGGAGACCCTATGTTGGAAAAGCAGACTAGGGAGTGGAGACCCTATGTCTAATAAAATCAAGTAGGGAGTGGAGACCCTATGTTGGAAACGTGACTAGGGAGTGGAGACCCAATATCTAAAATATCATCAACTAGGGAGTGGAGACCCTATGTATAAAAATATCAACTAGGGAGTGGATACTCTATGTTGGAAAAGCAGACTAGTAAGTGGAGACCCAATGTCTAAAAACATCAATTAGAGAGTGAAAACGACAAGCGAGTGGAGACCCTATAGTTAAAATATCATAACCTAGGGAGTGGAGACCCTATGTCTAAAACCATCAACTAGGGAGTGGAGACCATATGTTGGAAAAGCAGACTAGGAAGTGGAGACCCTATGTCTAAAAACATAAACTAGAGAGTGAAAACGACTAGGGAGTGGAGACCCTGTGTCCAAAATAACATCAACTAGGGACTGGAGACCCTATGTTGGAAAGGAGGCTAGGGAGTGGAGACCCTATGTCTAAAATAACATCAACTAGGGAATGGAGACCATATGTTGGAAAGGCAGCTAGGAAGTGGAGATCTTATGTGTAAAATAACATCAAGTTGGGAGTTGTGACCCTATGTTGGAAAGGAGACTTTGGAGTGGAAACTTTATGTCTAAAATAATATCAACTAGGGAATGGAGACAATATGTTGGATAGGAGACTAAGGAGTGGAGACCTTATGTCTAAAAACATCAAGTAGGGAGTGAAGACCCTATATTTAAAAAGGCGACTAGTGAGTGGAGACCCTATGTCCAAAATAACATCAATTAAGGAGTGGAGACCCTATGTTGGAAAGGAGGATAGGGAGTGAAGACCCTATGTCTAAAATAACATCAACTAGGGAATGGATACCATATGTTGGAAAGGAGGCTAGGAAATGGAGACCTTATGTTTAAAATAACATCAAGTTGGGAGTTGTGACCCTATGTTGGAAAGGAGACTAGGGAGTGGAAACACTATGTCAAAAATAACATCAACTAGGGAATGGAGACAATATGTTGGAAAGGAGACTAAGGAGTGGAGACCTTATGTCTAAAAACATCAAGTAGGGAGTGAAGACCCTATATTTGAAACGGCGACTAGGGAGTGGACCCTATGTCCAAAATAACATCAATTAAGGAGTGGAGACCCTATGTTGGAAAGGAGGCTAGGGAGTGGAGACCCTATGTCTAAAATAACATCAACTAGGGAATGGAGACCATATGTTGGAAAGGAGGCTAGGAAATGGAGACCTTATGTTTAAAATAACATCAAGTTGGGAGTTGTGACCCTATGTTGGAAAGGAGACTAGGGAGTGGAAACACTATGTCTAAAATAACGTCAACTAGGGAGTGGAGACAATATGTTGGAAAGGAGACTAAGGAGTGGAGACCTTATGTTGGAAAGGAGACCCTATATTTGAAAAGAGACTAGGGAGTGGAGACCCTATGTCTAAAATAACATCAATTAGGGAGTGCAGACCCTATGTTGGAAAGTTTACTAGGGAGTGGAAACCCTATGTCTAAAATAACATCAACTAGGGAATGTAGACCATATGCTGGAAAGCCGGCTAGGAAGTGGAGACCCTATGTCTTAAATAACATCAACTAGGGAGTGAAGACGCTATATTGGAAAAGGCGACTAGGGAGTGGAGACCCTATGTCTAAAATAACATCAAGTCGGGAGTAGATACCCTATGTGTAAAAAAAAAAATCATCTAGAGAGTGTAGAGCCTATATCTAAAATATCATCAACTAGGGTGTGGAGACCCTATGTTGGAAAAACAGACTAGGGAGTGGAGACCCTATGTCTAATAAAATCAAGTAGGCAGTGGAGACCCTATGTTGGAAACGTAACTAGGGAGTGGAGACCCTATATCTAAAATATCATCGACTAGGGAGTGGAGACCCTATGTCTAAAAACATCAACTAGTGAGTAGAGACTCTATGTTGGAAAAGCAGACTAGTAAGTGGAGACCCTATGTCTAAAAACATCAAATAGAGAGTGAAAACGACTAGTGAGTGGAGACCCTATAATTAAAATATCATAACCTAGGGAGTGGAGACCCTATGTCTAAAACCATCAACTAGGGAGTGAAGACCGTATGTTGGAAAAGCAGACTAGGATGTGGAGACCTTATGTCTAAAAACATCAACTAGGGAGTGAAGACCATATATTTGAAAAGGCGACTAGGGAGTGGAGACCCTATGTCCAAAATAACATCAATTAAGGAGTGTAGACACTATGTTGGAAAGGAGGCTAGGGAATGGAGACCCTATGTCTAAAATAACATCAACTTGGGAATGGAGACCATATGTTGGAAGAGAGACTAGGGAGTGGAGACCATATGTCTAAAATAACATCAATTAGGGAGTGCAGACCCTATGTTGGAAAGTATACTAAGGAGTGGAAACCCTATGTCTAAAATAACATCAACTAGGGAATTGAGACCATATGTTGGAAAGGCGGCTAGGAAGTGGAGACCCTATGTCGAAAATAACATCAACTAGGGAGTGAAGACGCTATATTGGAAAAGGCGACTAGGGAGTGAAGACCCTATGTCTAAAATAACATCAACTCGGGAGTAGAGACCCTATGTATAAAAAAAAATCATCTAGAGAGTGTAGACCCTATATCTAAAATATCATCAACTAGGGAGTGGATACCCTATGTTGGATAACCAGACTAGGGAGTGGAGACCCTATGTCTAATAAAATCAAGTAGGGAGTGGAGACCCTATGTTGGAAACATGACTAGGGAGTGGAGACCCAATATATAATATATCATCAACTAGGGAGTGGAGACCCTATGTTTAAAAACATCAACTAGGGAGTGGAGACTCTATGTTGGAAAAGCATACTAGTAAGTGGAGACCCTATGTCTAAAAACATCAATTAGAGAGCGAAAACGACTAGGGAGTGGAGACCCTATAATTAAAATATCATAACCTAGGAAGTGGAGACCCTATGTCTAAAACCATCAACTAGGGGGTGGAGACCATATGTTGGAAAAGCAGACTAGGAAGTGGAGACCCTATGTTTAAAAACATCAACTAGGGAGTGAAGACCCTATATTTGAAATGGCAACTAGGGAGTGGAGACCCTATGTCCAAAATAACATCAACTAGGGAGTGGAGACCCTATGTTGGAAAATGCAACTAGGGAGTGGAGACCCTTTGTCTAAAATAACATCAACTAGGGAATGGAGACCATATGTTGGAAAGGCGGCTAGGAAGTGGAGACCTTATGTTTAAAATAACATCAAGTTGGGAGTTGTGACCCTATGTTGGAAAAGAGACTAGGGAGTAGAGACCCTATGTCTAAAATAACATCAATTAGGGAGTGGAGACCCTATGTTGGAAAGTATACTAGGGAGTGGAAACCCTATGTCTAAAATAACATCAACTAGAGAATGGAGACTATATGTTGGAAAGGCAGCTAGGAAGTGGAGACCTTATGTTTAAAATAACATCAAGTTGGGAGTTGTGACCCTATGTTGGAAAGGAGACTTGGGAGTGGAAACCCTATGTCTGAAATAAATTCAACTAGGGAGTGGATACCTTATGTAGGAAAAGAGACTAGGGAGTGGAGACCCTATGTCTAAAATAAAATCAACTAGGGAGTGGAGACCCTATGTTGGAAAAGAGACTAGGGAGTGGAGACCATATGTCTAAAATAACATCAACTAGGGAATGGAGACCCTATTTTGGAAACACAGACTAGGGAGTGGAGACCCCTATGTCTAAAATAATATCAACCAGGGAGTTGTGACCCTATGTTGGAAAAGAGACTAGGGAGTGGAAACCCTATATCTAAAATATCATTAACAAGGGAGTGGGGACCCTATGTTGGAAAAGCATACTAGGGAGTGGAGACCCAATGTCTAAAAACATCAAGTAGGGAGTGGAAACCATATGTTGGAAATGAGACTAGGGATTGGAGGCCCAATATCTAAAATATCATCAATTAGGGAGTGAAGACCCTATGTCTAAAACTATCAACCAGAGGATTTGAGACCCTATGTTGGAAAAGCAGACTAGGAAGTTGAGACCCTATGTCTAAAAACATCACCTAGAGAGTAAAAAAGACTAGGGAGTGGAGACCCTATAATTAAAATAACATCAACTATGGAGTGGAGACCCTATGTCTAAAAACATCAACTAGGGAGTGGAGACCATATGTGGGAAAAGCAGAAAAGGAAGTGGAGACCCTATGTCTAAAAACATCAACTTGGGTGAGAAGGCCCTATATTTGAAAAGGCGACTAGGGAGTGGAGATCTTATGTCCAAAATAACATCAACTAGGGAGTGGATACCCTATGTTGGAAAATGCGACTAAGGAGTGGAGACCCTTTGTCTAAAATAAAATCAACTAGGGATTGGAAAACCTATGTTGAAAAGGAGACTAGATAGTGGAGACCCTATGTGTACAAATAAAATCAACTAGGTAGTGAAGACCCTATGTTGGAAAAGAGACTAGGGAGAGGAGACCCTATGCTAGAAAAGCCGGCTAGGAAGCGGAACCCTATGTCTTAAAACATCAACTAGAGAGTAAAAAAGACTAGGGAGTGTAAACCCTTTAATTAAAATACATCAATTAGGGAGTGGAGACCCTATGTTGGAAAGGACACTATGGAGTGGAGACCATATGTCCAAAATAACATCAACAAGGGAATGGAGACCATATAATGGAAAGGATACTAGGAAGTGGAGACCCTATGTCTAAAATAACATCACCTAGCGAGTAGAGACCCTATGTTGGAAAAGGTGACTAAGGAGTGGAGACCCTTTGTCTAAAATAATATCAACTAGGGAGTGGAAACCCTTTGTTTGAAAGTAGACTAAAGAGTGGAGACCGTATGAGTAAAAATAAAATCAACTAGGGAGTTGTGACCCTATGTTGGAAAGGAGACTAGGGAGTGGTAACCATATGTCTAAAATAAAATCAATTAGGGAGTGGAATCGCTATGTTGGAAAGTAGACTAGAGTGTGGAGACCCTATGTGTAACAATAAAATCAGCTAGGGAGTAAAGACCCAATGTTAAGAGACTAGGGAGTGGAGACCCTATGTCCAAAATAACATCAATTAGGGAGTGGATACCCTATGTTGTAAAAGAGACTAGGGAGTGGAGACCCTATATTGGAAAAGAGACTAGAGAGTGGAGACCCTATGTCTAACATAAAATCAACTAGGGAGTGGAGACCATATGTCTAAAATAACATCAACTAGAGAATGGAGACCCTATGTTGGAAAAACAGACTAGGGAGTGGAGACCCTATGTTTAAAAGCATTAACTATGGAGTGGAGACCATATGTTGGAAAACAAGACGAGGAAATGGAGACCCTATGTCTAAAAACATCAACTAGGGAGTGAAGACCCTATATTGGAAAAGGCGACTAGGGAATGGAGACCCTATGTCTAAAATAACATCAACTAGGGAGTGGAGACCCTATGATGTAAAAGGCGACTAGGGAGTGGAGACCCTTTGTCTAAAATAACATCAACTAGGGAATGGAGACCATATGTTGGAAAGGCGGGTAGGAAGTGGAGACCTTATGTTTAAAATAACATCAAGTTGGGAGTTGTGACCCTATGTTGGAAAAGAGACTAGGGAGTGGAGACCCTATGTCTAAAATAACATCAATTAGGGAGTGGAGAGCCTATGTTGGAAAGTATACTAGGGAGTGGAAACCCTATGTCTAAAATAACATCAACTAGGGACTGGAGACTATATGTTGGAAAGGCGGCTAGGAAGTGGAGACCTTATGTTTAAAATAACATCAAGTTGAGAGTTGTGACGCTATGTTGGAAAGGAGACTTGGGAGTGGAAACCCTATGTTTGAAATAAATTCAACTAGGGAATGGAGACCTTATGTAGGAAAAGAGACTAGGGAGTGGAGACCCTATGTCTAAAATAAAATCAACTAGGGAGTGGAGACCCTATGTTGGAAAAGAGACTAGGGAGTGGAGACGATATGTCTAAAATAACATCAATTAGGGAATGGCGACCCTATGTTTGTAACACAGACTAGGGAGTGGAGACCCCTATGTCTAAAATAACATCAAATAGGGAGTGCAGACCCTATGTTGGAAAGTATACTAGGGAGTGGAAACTCTATGTCTAAAATAACATCAACTAGGGAATGGTGACCATATGTTGGAAAGGCGGCTAGGAAGTGGAGACCTCATGTTTAAAATACCATCAAGTTGGGAGTTGTGACCCTATGTTGGGTAAGAGACTAGGGAGTGGAGGCCATATGTCTAAAATAACATCAATTAAGGAGTGGAGACCCTATGTTGGAAAGTATACTAGGGAGTGGAGACCCTTTGTCTAAAATAACATCAACTAGGGAATGGAGACCATATATTGGAAAGGCGGCTAGGAAGTGGAGACCTTATGTTTAAAATAACATCAAGTTGGGAGTTGTGACCCTATGTTGGAAAAGGGACTAGGGAGAGGAGACCCTATGTCTAAAATAACATCAATTAGGGAGTGTAGACCCTATGTTGGAAAGTATACTAGGGAATGGAAACCCTATGTCTAAAATAACATCAACTAGGGAATGGAGACTATATGTTGGAAAGGCGGCTAGGAAGTGGAGACCCTATGTCTAAAATAGCATCAAGTAGGGACTTGTGACCCTATGTTTGAAAGGAGACTAGGGAGTGGAAACTCTATGTCTGAAATAAATTCAACTATGGAGTAGAGACCTTATGTAGGAAAAGAGACTAGGGAGTGGAGACCCTATGTCTAAAATAAAATCAACTAGGGAGTGGAGACCCTATGTTGGAAAAGAGACTAGGGAGTGGAGACCATATGTCTAAAATAACATAAACTAGGGAATGGAGACCCTATGTTGGAAATACAGACTAAGGAGTGGAGACCCCTATGTCTAAAATAACATCAACTACGGAGTTGTGACCCTATGTTGGAAAAGACACTAGGGAGTGGAAACCCTATATCTAAAATATCATTAACAAGGGAGTGGGGACCCTATGTTGGAAAAGCATACTAGGGAGTGGAGACCCAATGTCTAAAAACATCAAGTAGGGAGTGGAGACCATATGTTGGAAATGAGACTAGGGATTGGAGGCCCAATATCTAAAATATCATCAACTAGGGAGTAAAGTCCCTATGTCTAAAACTATCAACTAGAGAAGTTGAGACCCTATGTTGGAAAAGCAGACTAGGAAGCGGAGACCCTATGTCTAAAAACATCACCTAGAGAGTAAAAAAGACTAGGAGTGGAGACCCTATAATTAAAATATCATCAACTAGGGAGTGGAGAGCCTATGTCTAAAAACATCAACTAGGGAATGGAGACCATATGTGGGAAAAGCAGAATAGGAAATGGAGACCCTATGTCTAAAAACATCAACTTGGGTGTGAAGACCCTATATTTGAAAAGGCGACTAGGGAGTGGAGATCCTATGTCCAAAATAACATCAACTAGGGAGTGGAGACCCTAAGTTGGAAAATTCGACTAAGGAGTGGAGACCCTTTGTCTAAAATAAAATCAACTAGGGATTGGAAAACCTATGTTGGAAAAGAGACTAGATAGTGGAGACCCTATGTGTACAAATAAAATCAACTAGGGAGTGTAGACCCTTTAATTAAAATACATCAATTAGGGAGTGGAGACCCTATGTTGGAAAGGACACTATGGAGTGGAGACCCTATGTCCAAAATAACATCAACAAGGGAATGGAGACCATATGCTGGAAAGGAGACTAGGAAGTGGAGACCCTATGTCTAAAATAACATCAACTAGCGAGTAGAGACCCTATGTTGGAAAATGCGACTAAGGATGTTACACCCTATATTTTCGTATGTAAAAATGCGTCGTAAGCAAACTAATGTAGGACAAAAAAATGAGATAATATTTAAAAGTATATAAAGTAAGTTAATCATGTTACCTCTGAGGTTACAAATATTGAAGATCATGAACAACAAGTACAAAGAGGGTTGGACAGTTCAGAAGCTAAAGCAATTAAATAAAACAATGTTTCGTCGAAAGTCGACAAGTTGGGAATGTTATAACATGTACCTTTGGGGTGAGATTAGGGTGATTAACATGATAAAGAGATTATGTTATGATTTATATTAGTCGTATGACATCCGTGTGTTATGTTTTAATGTCAAGCGAGTTGTGGAACAAAAGTCGATGAAAGTCATTAAACCGTTTGTCAATACGACATTGGAGTAGAAAGATATGGGCATTTGTGCGATACTGCGCAAGCTGCTAGGTGACAAGTAGGTGTGTCACCTACTTGCTTAAATGAAAGCCCAAAAATGGGCCATTTCGGGTCGTCCAAAGAGGCCTTTTAAGGGCCTATTTTCTTCATATATTAGACTTAAAATAGAGCATAATGACCAGACATAAGCTCTGCAAAGAATCCTCCCAAAAATTTCCCACAAACCCTAATTGATTTTCTCTCCCTTTCAAGTTCCAATTGGAGGTAAAACTTAGAGTTTGAAGAACCAAGATAAGAGCTGAGTTATCCAACAAATAAGGTGAGTTTACTTCTCTCTTTCATCCAATTTTTCTGCTGTAAATTCATGGTAAGTCGTTCTATACTTGTAAGAACTCACGGGACGGTGATCGGAAGCCGTGAGTTCGAGTTATTCACTTGTAGCGGACTGTTTTGTGGACTGTTTTGTGTTGCTGTTGGGCTGCATGTTTTATTACTATTTTGTGGAGTTTTGGAGGAGGAAGGGGGTTTATAAACACCATATAAATGTAGGGTGGTTGGCTGGTCGTTCGTCATAACATTTTCGGGTCGTTTGACACTACTACGGTGGTCGTTTTGTGTACGAAGAGATTGGGGTGTGTTGGGCTGTTTTGTAGTATTTGATGGTGTATATAGGGCTGGAAAATGATGTATATATGTTGTTATTGTTCTGTTCTTGTATTGTTGGTGTTATCTTGAATTTGGAGGAAGTAAGGATTATAGGGGAGATGCTGCCCGTTTTAATACAAAATAAGTTTGTCGTTCGTTGTGCGATAGTTGTACCTTTCGTAACTTAACGATAGTATTATTATCGTTCTTGTAGATTAAGGTGCAAAGAGGTGAGTTCAACTTGGTGATTGGAAAGATTGTGATAAGGTATGTTAAGGCTAAGCCTTCCTTCATTTTGGCATGATCTCGTAGCTACATGTGTTAGTAATGAGACAAAAAGAGAAGTTTATATTCATGAATTTATTCACACTATTCTAGTCTCATAAGTTACAATATTATTCCTTATCGAGACTCTATATTCAATTTTAGTATTGTCTTCTTCCAGTCAAGAGAGCAGCAAGCCTATATATACAGTATTACAGTATTTTCATTACCATCGAGCTATAATCGATGGGCAGGCCCCTATTGGGCAACCTCTGATCAGATGGAAAGTTATATACCGAGCCTACTGTGGCCGAGCGCCTATGAGCGAGCCCAGCATGGTCGAGATACATAGCCTAGTATGGCCGAGCGCCTATAAGCGAGCCTACTATGGCAGAGCAGTTATATATACCGAGCCTTATAAGGCCGTACAATTATTTTACTTACTATATTGAAGGAGTTGAGTCAGTATCAGCAGGTAAGTATATCTCCAGATCATCTTTGACTCCCAGTTAATTTCAGTTATCATATTATCAGTTCAGTTTCAGATTTCAGTTATTTTATTGCCTTACATACTCGGTACATTATTTCGTACTGACGTCCCTTTTTTGGGGGCGCTGCATTTCATGCGTGCAGGTTCAGACAGACAGACGGGTAGACCTCCTCGGTAGGTGTTTCCCGAGTTCCGCCTGATCGGTAAGCTCCACGTCTTTCGGAGTTGCCAGGACTAGAGTTTTGTGTACACCTTATGTATATCTGTATATATGTTATGGGTAGGTCGGGGCCCTGTTCCGATCACAATACATCTATCAGTAGAGGCTTGTAGGCATATCCTGTTGGTTAGTGCAGTATGTTGGGTTTGTATAAATTGGTGGTTTGTCAGCTGTAGTAGCTATGACGGCCTTTTCAGCCTAGCTTTATATTGATGTTTAGTTAGCGCTAGTTTCCATTCAGTTTTATATTTTGCTTCGCAATTTGTCTTGCAAGGTGGCCCCATGGACAAAGTATGACATTATGTGTTCAGAGTCCCTTAGTCGCAATTTGGTACGCCAGGTTAGGTGAGGCACCGGGTGCTTGTCTCGCTCCTAGGTTCGGGGCGTGACAAACTTGGTATCAGAGCAGTTCTATCCTAAGGAGTCTACAAGCCGTGTCTAGTAGAGTCTTGTTTATAGATGTGTTGTGCACCACATTATATAAGCAGGGCACTACAGGGCATTTAGGAGTTGGTTACCCTTCTTTGAAATCTAAATCGTGCTATAGAACTGAGTTATAGGAAATTTGAATTAAACTTATGTGTTGGTGTTTGCATGCACAGATGACGGTGACTAGGAAGACTACGGCTAGCCAGAGGAGAGATACAGTAGTAGGTGAGGGGACCAGCAGGGTACCCCTAGTAGATGGGGCCCAGTCTGAGGCTCAAGTTGAGACCCCTACTCAGCCATTACCGGCTCCTCCACCAACTACGGAGATTCCTAGGGAAACCGCACATCCAGTTCCCCCTCCACTTCCAATCAGATCGGGACTTAAGGAGTGCGGTGCATTTGTTGACACAGTTGGTAGCTACCCAGCAACAGGCTAGGGCATCAGCTAGTGCAGGAACTTCTGAGGGGTCTGGGAGTTCAAGGGTCCGAGAGTTTATTGCTTTGAGTCCCCCAGAGTTCACGGGGACAGATCAGAGGGAGGACCCACAGGATTTCATAGATCAGCTTCACAGGATCTTTCGTGTTATGCATGCCATGGAGAAAGAGGCAGTTGAGCTAGCAGCTTTTCGACTCCGAGATATAGCCATCCTTTGGTATGAGGGATGGGAGAGGTCCAGGGGACGTGATGCACCTCCAGCTATTTGGGAGAATTTTTCAGATGCCTTCCTTGACCAGTACTTACCACGGGAGATCCGACAGGCTCGAGTCGATCAGTTTCTAGCCCTCAAGCAGGGTAATATGAGTGTTCGAGAGTATAGTCTCCGTTTTGACTCATTGGCCAGATATGCACCATCCATAGTTGCTACTATGCGGGACAGGATTCACAGGTTTATAGCAGGGTTAGCCCCAGAGTTAACCGAGGCATGTGCCACCGCTGCATTGCAGGATAGTATGGATATCTCCCGGATTCAGGCATTCGCCCAGAATATAGAAAGGGGTAGGCGTCGGCAGCAGGGGTACAGAGAGGGCTGAGCAAGGGCAACGTAAGAGGATGAGATTTCCCAGGTCTCAGGAGCAATATCGGGGTAGTTATAGGACCCAGTACTTCGGACGGCCACCTAGGCCTCTGCTACCTCAGTTACAGGGTTACAGGTATGACCGTTATACTAAGTCAGGACTAGGTGAGAGCTCACGGGCGTCGGGTTTGCAGCGACAGTGAGGATCTACACAGACATGGTCATTTCCTCCACGGTGTGACATCTGTGGTAGAGGACACTTGGGCCAATGCCGAGCAAGTTCTGATGCTTGTTATACATGTGGGCGTCCAGGGCATATGATGCGAGATTGCCCAAATAGATATTCGGGGGGAATGGCACAACCAGCGAGTTCAGCAACAGGATCATCTATGTCAGTGCATCCTTCAGGGCGCGAGTCTCAGTCTTCGGCTGGTAGAGGTCGGGGCAGAGGTAGAGGTTCCAGTTCAAGTGGTAGTCAAAACCGTATCTATGCTTTAGCGGGTCGACAGGACCAGGAGTCTTCACCAGACGTTGTGACAGGTATATTAACCATTTTCTCTCACGATGCTTATGCTTTGATAGACCTAGGATCTACTTTATCATATATTACCCCATTTGTCGCGAGGAAGTTTGGTATAGTGCCTGAAATACTAAGTGATCCTTTTGCGGTATCTACACCGGTCGGAGAATCGATTATTGCTAGACGGGTTTACCGAGGTTGTACGGTGACAATTTGTAGTCGTCAGACCTCAGCTGACCTAGTTGAGCTAGAGATGATGGATTTTGATGCTATCATGGGCATGGACTGGTTGGCAGCTTGCTATGCCACAGTTGATTGCCGAGCAAAGGCAGCCAGATTTCATTTTTCGGGTGAGCCAGTCCTTGAATGGGTAGGTAATATACCAACACCCAGAGGTAGGTTTATTTCCTATCTGAAGGCGAGGAAAATGATCGCAAAAGGGTGCATTTATCATATTGTGCGAGTTAGAGATGCAGATGCTGAGATACCTACACTTCAGTCTATTCCCGTAGTCAAAGAGTATGCAGATGTGTTTCCAGATGAGCTTCCAGGTATTCCTCCAGAGCGAGAGATTGATTTTAGCATCGATTTGCTTCCAGGAACTCAACCAATATCCGTCCCTCCGTATAGAATGGCACCTGGCGAATTGAAGGAGTTGAAGGAGCAGTTAAAAGATTTGCTGGAGAAAGGTTACATCAGGCCCAGTACCTCACCTTGGGGTGCACCAGTACTATTTGTGCGGAAGAAAGACGGCTCGCTGAGGATGTGTATCGATTATAGGCAGCTGAACAAGGTAACTATTAAGAATAAGTATCCACTTCCAAGGATCGATGACTTGTTTGATCAGTTGCAGGGGGCTAGATGCTTTTCAAAGATAGATTTGAGGTCGGGGTACCACCAGGTCAGAGTTCGGGAAAAAGATATTCCGAAGACAGCCTTCAGGACCCGATATGGCCACTTCGAGTTCCTTGTCATGTCCTTCGGGTTGACTAATGCACCCGCTGTATTTATGGACTTGATGAATAGCCTATTCCGGCCATTTTTAGATCTGTTCGTGATAGTATTTATTGATGATATTCTGGTTTATTCCCGTTCAGAGGATGAGCATGCGGACCACCTGCGAGCGGTACTCCAAACCCTCCGTGATCGTAAGTTGTATGCTAAGTTTTCTAAATGTGAGTTCTGGTTGAAGTCTGTAGCATTCTTGGGGCATATTGTATCAGATGAAGGGATAAAGGTGGACACTCAGAAGATTGAGGCCGTGAAATCTTGGCCTAGACCTACCACTCCGACAGAGGTTCGTAGCTTTCTAGGCTTAGCAGGATACTATCGGAGGTTCGTAGAGGGTTTTTCTTCCCTTTCGGCACCATTGACGAAGTTGACATAGAAAGAAACTATGTTTCAATGGACAGAGGCTTGTGAGCGGAGTTTCCAAGAGCTTAAGAACAGGTTGACCTCAGCTCTAGTTCTAACACTTCCAGAGGGTCTAGAGGGTTATGCCGTGTCTTGTGATGCATCAGGTGTCGGGTTAGGATGTGTCCTGATGCAACATGGGAAGGTAATTGCGTATGCTTCAAGGCAGTTGAGGAAGCACGAGAGGAATTATCCGACCCATGACCTCGAGTTAGCTGCGGTTGTCCATGCACTTAAGATATGGCGGCATTATTTATATGGTGTTCATGTTGATGTATTTACTGATCATAAAAGCCTACAATATATCTTCAAGCAGAAAGAGTTGAATTTGCGATAGAGGCGATGGCTTGAGTTATTGAAAGATTACGATGTTAACATTCTCTACCATCCATGGAAAGCTAATGTTGTAGCAGATGCATTAAGTCGTCGATCTATGGGTAGCTTAGCACATGTAGATCCCGAGAAAAGACAATTAGCTAGAGAGATTCATCAATTGTCTTCGTTGGGGGTTCGGTTAGTAGATTCTGAGGATGGTGGAGTTGTACTCCAAAACACTACAAAATCATCCCTCATAGCGGAAGTCAAGGAAAGGCAGTACGAGGACCCAGAGTTGGTCGAGCTGAGAGAGCGAGTTCCGCAGCAGAAGAAACCACTGTTAGAGCTAAAGGGAGATGGGGTTCTCAGATATAGGGGTCGTTTGTGTGTTCCAGATGTAGCAGGGCTACGAGAACAGGATTATGTCAGAGGCACATTATTCATGGTATTCCATCCATCCTGGGTCGACGAAGATGTATCATGACATTAAGGATGTGTACTGGTGGAATGATATGAAGAAGAACATTGCTGAGTTTGTCGCCCAATGTACTAGTTGCCAGCAAGTGAAGATAGAGCACCAGAAGCCTGGAGGGCTAATGCAGACTATAGAGATCCCGACATGGAAATGGGAGGCGATAAACATGGACTTTATCACGGGTTTACCTCGTTCTAATCGTAAGTTCGATTCCATATGGGTGATAGTCGATAGGCTCACGAAATCAGCTCACTTCCTACCGGTCAGATCTACATATACAGCAGAAGATTATGCAAAGTTATATATTAAGGAGATAGTGCGGCTACACGGAGTACCAGTTTCTATTATATCTGACCGTGGGGCTCAGTTTACAGCACATTTTTGGAGGTCATTTCAGAGAGGTCTAGGGACTCAGGTGAATCTCAGCACAGCTTTTCATCCACAGACTGATGGACAAGCCGAGCGCACAATTCAGACGCTCGAGGATATGTTACGAGTATGTGTGTTGGATTTTAAAAGAAGTTGGGATGAACATCTACCTCTTGTCGAGTTTGCATATAATAACAGTTACCACTCCAGTATTCAGATGGCTCCGTACGAGGCTTTGTATGGGCGTAAGTGCAGATCTCCTATAGGGTGGTTTGATGTTGGGGAATCTGGGTTATATGGGCCAGACCTGGTTCAACAGGCCATAGAGAAAGTAAAGCTTATCCGGGAGCGACTGTTGACAGCTCAGAGTCATCAGAAGTCATATTCTGACGTGCGGCGATGAGACTTAGAGTTCAGGATTAATGACTGGGTATTCTTAAAGGTATCACCTATGAAGGGCGTGATGAGGTTTGGTAAGAAAGGCAAGCTTAGCCCACAGTATATTGGGCCTTATAGGATTATTCGGAGAGCGGGCCAACTAGCTTATGAGTTAGAGTTGCCCTCAGAATTGGAGTCTGTCCATCCGTTTTTTCACGTATCTATGCTACGGAAGTGCATTGGTGATCCTACCCGAGTGGTGCCCACGGATGATGTACAGATTACAGAGGACTTGTCATACGAGGAAATTCCAGTTGCCATCCTAGACCGACAAATCCGCAATCTACGAAATAAGGAGGTAGCTTCCGTAAAGGTTTTATGGAGGAGCAAGAATGTAGAAGAGATGACGTGGGAATCGGAGGAAGAAATGAAGTCTAAATACCCCCACCTATTTCAAACTGAAGATATGGTTCGAGATGGGATGCTACAACATAGCTCTATGTAGGCTAGCAGGTCATCAGGTAAGCTTTTATTTTTCACTTTCAATATTTATGATTTACGGTCGGTGAGGCAAATTGCTGCTATTTATAAAGATTGGCCATGTGTGGCATGCATAGTATGTTTCTGGCTACGTGCAGGTTGGTTTTAACCTAGTGTACGAAGGATACTTTGGCAAAATTTTCCAAAGTCTCTAAGAGTAAACATTCGAGGACGAATGTTCCCAAGGGGGAGTGATGTTACACCCTATATTTTCGTATGTAAAAATGCGTCGTAAGCAAACTAATGTAGGACAAAAAAATGAGATAATATTTAAAAGTATATAAAGTAAGTTAATCATGTTACCTCTGAGGTTACAAATATTGAAGATCATGAACAACAAGTACAAAGAGGGTTGGACAGTTCAGAAGCTAAAGCAATTAAATAAAACAATGTTTCGTCGAAAGTCGACAAGTTGGGAATGTTATAACATGTACCTTTGGGGTGAGATTAGGGTGATTAACATGATAAAGAGATTATGTTATGATTTATATTAGTCGTATGACATCCGTGTGTTATGTTTTAATGTCAAGCGAGTTGTGGAACAAAAGTCGATGAAAGTCATTAAACCGTTTGTCAATACGACATTGGAGTAGAAAGATATGGGCATTTGTGCGATACTGCGCAAGCTGCTAGGTGACAAGTAGGTATGTCACCTACTTGCTTAAATGAAAGCCCAAAAATGGGCCATTTCGGGTCGTCCAAAGAGGCCTTTTAGGGGCCTATTTTCTTCATATATTAGACTTAAAATAGAGCATAATAACCAGACATAAGCTCTGCAAAGAATCCTCCCAAAAATTTCCCACAAACCCTAATTGATTTTCTCTCCCTTTCAAGTTCCAATTGGAGGTAAAACTTAGAGTTTGAAGAACCAAGATAAGAGCTGAGTTATCCAACAAATAAGGTGAGTTTACTTCTCTCTTTCATCCAATTTTTCTGCTGTAAATTCATGGTAAGTCGTTCTATACTTGTAAGAACTCACGGGACGGTGATCGGAAGCCGTGAGTTCGAGTTATTCACTTGTAGCGGACTGTTTTGTGGACTGTTTTGTGTTGCTGTTGGGCTGCGTGTTTTATTACTATTTTGTGGAGTTTTGGAGGAGGAAGGGGGTTTATAAACACCATATAAATGTAGGGTGGTTGGCTGGTCGTTCGTCATAACATTTTCGGGTCGTTTGACACTACTACGGTGGTCGTTTTGTGTACGAAGAGATTGGGGTGTGTTGGGCTGTTTTGTAGTATTTGATGGTGTATATAGGGCTGGAAAATGATGTATATATGTTTTTATTGTTCTGTTCTTGTATTGTTGGTGTTATCTTGAATTTGGAGGAAGTAAGGATTATAGGGGAGATGCTGCCCGTTTTAATACAAAATAAGTTTGTCGTTCGTTGTGCGATAGTTGTACCTTTCGTAACTTAACGATAGTATTATTATCGTTCTTGTAGATTAAGGTGCAAAGAGGTGAGTTCAACTTGGTGATTGGAAAGATTGTGATAAGGTATGTTAAGGCTAAGCCTTCCTTCATTTTGGCATGATCTCGTAGCTACATGTGTTAGTAATGAGACAAAAAGAGAAGTTTATATTCATGAATTTATTCACACTATTCTAGTCTCATAAGTTACAATATTATTCCTTATCGAGACTCTATATTCAATTTTAGTATTGTCTTCTTCCAGTCAAGAGAGCAGCAAGCCTATATATACAGTATTACAGTATTTTCATTACCATCGAGCTATAATCGATGGGCAGGCCCCTATTGGGCAACCTCTGATCAGATGGAAAGTTATATACCGAGCCTACTGTGGCCGAGCGCCTATGAGCGAGCCCAGCATGGTCGAGATACATAGCCTAGTATGGCCGAGCGCCTATAAGCGAGCCTACTATGGCAGAGCAGTTATATATACCGAGCCTTATAAGGCCGTACAATTATTTTACTTACTATATTGAAGGAGTTGAGTCAGTATCAGCAGGTAAGTATATCTCCAGATCATCTTTGACTCCCAGTTAATTTCAGTTATCATATTATCAGTTCAGTTTCAGATTTCAGTTATTTTATTGCCTTACATACTCGGTACATTATTTCGTACTGACGTCCCTTTTTTGGGGGCGCTGCATTTCATGCGTGCAGGTTCAGACAGACAGACGGGTAGACCTCCTCAGTAGGTGTTTCCCGAGTTCCGCCTGATCGGTAAGCTCCACGTCTTTCGGAGTTGCCAGGACTAGAGTTTTGTGTACATCTTATGTATATCTGTATATATGTTATGGGTAGGTCGGGGCCCTGTTCCGATCACAGTACATCTATCAGTAGAGGCTTGTAGGCATATCCTGTTGGTTAGTGCAGTATGTTGGGTTTGTATAAATTGGTGGTTTGTCAGCTGTAGTAGCTATGACGGCCTTGTCGGCCTAGCTTTATATTGATGTTTAGTTAGCGCTAGTTTCCATTCAGTTTTATATTTTGCTTCACAAATTGTCTTGCAAGGTGGCCCCATGGACAAAGTATGACATTATGTGTTCAGAGTCCCTTAGTCGTAATTTGGTACGCCAGGTTAGGTGAGGCACCGGGTGCTTGTCTCGCTCCTAGGTTCGGGGCGTGACAAAGGAGTGGAGACGTTTTATCTAAAATAATATCAACTAGGGAGTGGAAACCCTATGTTGGAAAGTAGACTAGAGAGTGGAGAACGTATGAGTAAAAATAAAATCAACTAGGGAGTGAAGACCCTAAGTTGGAAAAGACACTAGGGAGTGGAGACCCTATGTCTAAAATAACATCAATTAGGGAGTGGAGACCCTATGTTGGAAAGGAGACTATGGAGTGGAGACCCTATGTCAAAAATAACAACAACTAGGGAATGGAGACCATATGTTGGAAAGGAGACTAGGGAGTGGAGACCCTATGTCAAAAATAACATCAATTAGGGAGTTGTGACCCTATGTTGGAAAGGAGACTAGGGAGTGGTAACCATATGTCTAAAATAAAATCAATTAGGGAGTGGAATCCCTATGTTGGAAAGTAGACTAGAGTGTGGAGACCCTATGTGTAATAATAAAATCAACTAGGGAGTAAAGACCCAATGTTGGAAAACAAACTAGGGAGTGGAGACCCTATGTCCTAAATAACATCAATTAGGGAGTGGATACCCTATGTTGTAAAGGAGACTAGGGAGTGGAGACCCTATATTGGAAAAGAGACTAGAGAGTGGAGACCCTATATCTAACATAAAATCAACTAGGGAGTGGAGACCATATATCTAAAATAACATCCACTAAAGAATGGAGACCCTATGTTGGAAAAGCAGACTAGGGAGTGGAGACCCTATGTCTAAAAACATCAACTAGGGAGTGGAGACCCTATGTTGGAAAGGAGACTATGGAGTGGAGACCCTATGTCCAAAATAACAACAACTAGGGAATGGAGACCATATGTTGGAAAGAAGACTAGGGAGTGGAGACCCTATGCCAAAAATAACATCAATTAGGGAGTTGTGACCCTATGTTGGAAAGGAGACTAGGGAGTGGTAACCATATGTCTAAAATAAAATCAACTAGGGAGTGAAAACCCTATGTTGGGAAGGAGACTTGAGTGTGGAGACCCTATGTGTAATAATAAAATCAACTAGGGAGTAAAGATCCAATGCTGGAAAAGAGACTAGGGAGTGGAGACCCTATGTCCAAAATAACATCAATTAGGTAGTGGATACCCTATGTTGTAAAGGAGACTAGGGAGTGGAGACCCTATATTGGAAAAGAGACTAGAGATTGGAGACCCTATGTCTAACATAAAATCAACTAGGGAGTGGAGACCATATATCTAAAATAACATCAACTAGAGAATGGAGACCCTATGTTGGAAAAACAGACTAGGGAGTGGAGACCCTATGTCTAAAAACATCAACTAGGGAGTGGAGACCATATGTTGGAAAACAAGACTAGGAAATGGAGACCCTATGTCTAAAAACATCAACTAGGGAGTGAAGACCCTATATTGGAAAAGGCGACTAGGGAATGGAGACCCTATGTCTAAAATAACATCAACTAGGGAGTGGAGACCCTATGATGTAAAAGGCGACTAAGGAGTGGAGACCCTTTGTCTAAAATAAAATCAACTAGGGAGTGGAAACCCTATGTTGGAAAGGATACTAGAGAGTGGAGACCATATGTGTAAAAATAAAATCAACTAGGGAGTGGAGACCCTATGTCAAAAATAACAACAACTAGGGAGTTGTGACCCTATGTTGGAAAGGAGACTAGGGAGTGGAAACCCTATGTCTAAAATAAAATTAATTAGGGAGTGGAATTCCTATCTTGGAAAGTAGATTAGAGAGTGGAGACCCTATGTGTAAAAATAAAATCAACTAGGGAGTGAAGACCCTATGTTGGAAAATAGACTAGGGAGTGGAGACCCTATGTCTAAAATAAGATCAATTAGGGAGTGTAGACCCTATGTTGGAAAGGAGACTAGGGAGTGGAGACTCTATCTCTAAAATAACATCAACTAGGGAGTGGAGACCCTATGTTGGAAAGGTGACTAGGGAGTGGAAACCCTATGTCTAAAATAACATCAACTAGGGAGTGGATACCCTACCTTGGAAAAGGCGCTAAGGAGTGGAAACCCTTTGTCTAAAATAAATTTTACTAGGGAGTGGAAACCCTATGTTGGAAAGCAGACTAGAGAGTGGAGACCCTATGTGTTAAAATAAAATCAACTAGGGAGTGAAGACCCTATGTTGGAAAAGAGACAAGGGAGTGGAGACCCTATGTCTAAAATAACATCAATTAGGGAGTGGAGATCATATGTTGGAAAGGAGACTAGGGAGTGGAGACCCTATGTCTAAAATAACATCAATAAGGGAGTGGATACCCGATATTTGAAAGGAGACTAGGGAGTGGAGACCCTATGTCTAAAATAACATCAACTAGCGAATAGAGACAATGTTGGAAAGGAGACTAGGGAGTGGAGACCCTTTGTTTAAAATAACATATATTAGGGAGTGGAGACCATATGTTGCATAGGAGACTAGGGAATGGAAACTCTATGTATAAAATAACATCAAATAGGGAATGGAGACCATATGTTGAAAAAAATATTAGGGAGTGGAGACCCTCTGTCTAAACTAAAATCAACTAGAGAGTTGTGACCCTATGTTGGAAAGAAAACTAGGGAGTGGAAAACCTATGTCTAAAATAGAATCAATTAGGGAGTGGAGACCCTATGTTAGAAAAGCGACTAGGGAGTGGAGACTCTATGTCTAAAATAAAATCAACTAGGGAGTGGAGACCCCATGTTGGAAAAAAGACTAGGGTGTGGAGACCATATGAATCAAAAAACATCAACTAGGGAATGGAGACCCTATGTTGGAAAAACAGAGTAGGGAGTGGAGAACATATGTTTAAAAACATCAACTAGGGAGTAGAGACCATATGTTGGTAATGCAAATTAGGAAGTGGAGACTCTATGTCTAAAAATATCAACTAGGGAGTGAAGACCCTATATTGGAAAAGGCGACTAGGGAGTGGAAACCCTATGTCTAAAATAACATCAACTAGGGAGTGGATACCCTACCTTAGAAAAGGCGCTAAGGAGCGGAAACCCTTTGTCTAAAATAAATTTAACTAGGGAGTGGAAACCCTATGTTGGAAAGCAGACTAGAGAGTGGAGACCCTATGTGTTAAAATAAAATCAACTAGGGAGTGAAGACCCTATGTTGGAAAAGAGACTAGGGAGTGGAGACCCTATGTCTAAAATAACATCAATTAGGGAGTGGAGACCATATGTTGGAAAGGAGACTAGGGAGTGGAGACCCTATGTCTAAAATAACATCAATTAGGGAGTGGATACCCGATGTTTGAAAGGAGACTAGGGAGTGGAGACCCTATGTCTAAAATAACATCAACTAGCGAATAGAGACATATGTTGGAAAGGAGACTAGGGAGTGGAGACCCTTTGTTTAAAATAACATCTATTAGGGAGTGGAGACCATATGTTGCATAGGAGACTAGGGAATGGAAACTCTATGTATAAAATAACATCAAATAGGGAATGGAGACCATATGTTGAAAAAAATATTAGGGAGTGGAGACCCTATGTATAAACTAAAATCAACTAGAGAGTTGTGACCCTATGTTGGAAAGAAAACTAGGGAGTGGAAAACCTATGTCTAAAATAGAATCAATTAGGGAGTGGAGACCCTATGTTAGAAAAGCGACTAGGGAGTGGAGACTCTATGTCTAAAATAAAATCAACTAGGGAGTGGAGACCCCATGTTGGAAAAAAGACTAGGGTGTGGAGACCATATGAATCAAAAAACATCAACTAGGGAATGGAGACCCTATGTTGGAAAAACAGAGTAGGGAGTGGAGAACATATGTTTAAAAACATCAACTAGGGAGTAGAGACCATATGTTGGTAATGCAAATTAGGAAGTGGAGACTCTATGTCTAAAAATATCAACTAGGGAGTGTAGACCCTATATTGGAAAAGGCGACTAGGGAGTGGAAACCCTATGTCTAAAATAACATCAACTAGGGAGTGGATACCCTACCTTGGAAAAGGCGCTAAGGAGTGGAAACCCTTTGTCTAAAATAAAATTAACTAGGGAGTGGAAACCCTATGTTGGAAAGCAGACTAGAGAGTGGAGACCCTATGTGTTAAAATAAAATCAACTAGGGAGTGAATACCCTATGTTGGAAAAGAGACTAGGGAGTGGAGACCCTATGTCTAAAATAACATCAATTAGGGAGTGGAGACCATATGATGGAAAGGAGACTAGGGAGTGGAGACCCTATGTCTAAAATAACATGAACTAGGGAATGGAGACCATACGTTGGAATGGAGACTAGGGAGTGAAGACCCTATGTCTGAAATAACATCAACTAGGGAGTTGTGACCCTATGTTGGAAAGGAGACTAGGGAATGGAAACCCTATGTATAAAATAAAATCAACTAGTGAGGGGAGACCCTATGTTGGAAAAGAGACTAGGGAATGGAAACTCTATGTATAAAATAACATCAAATAGGGAATGGAGACCATATGTTGAAAAAAATATTAGGGAGTGGAGACCCTATGTCTAAAATAAAATCAACTAGAGAGTTGTGACCCTATGTTGGAAAGAAAACTAAGGAGTGGAAAACCTATGTCTAAATTAGAATCAACTAGGGAGTGGAGACCCTATGTTAGAAAAGCGACTAGGGAGTGGAGACTCTATGTCTAAAATAGAATCAACTAGGGAGTGGAGACCCCATGTTGGAAAAAAGACTAGGGTGTGGAGACAATATGAATCACAAAACATCAACTAGGGAATGGAGACCCTATGTTGGAAAAACAGAGTAGGGAGTGGAGAACATATGTCTAAAAACATCAACTAGGGAGTAGAGACCATATGTTGGTAATGCAAATTAGGAAGTGGAGACTCTATGTCTAAAAATATCAACTAGGGAGTGAAGACCCTATATTGGAAAAGGCGACTAGGGAGTGGAAACCCTATGTCTAAAATAACATCAACTAGGGAGTGGATACCCTACCTTGGAAAAGGCGCTAAGGAGCGGAAACCCTTTGTCTAAAATAAATTTAACTATGGAGTGGAAACCCTATGTTGGAAAGCAGACTAGAGAGTGGAGACCCTATGTGTTAAAATAAAATCAACTAGGGAGTGAAGACCCTATGTTGGAAAAGAGACTAGGGAGTGGAGACCCTATGTCTAAAATAACATCAATTAGGGAGTGGAGACCATATGTTGGAAAGGAGACTAGGGAGTGGAGACCCTATGTCTAAAATAACATCAATTAGGGAGTGGATACCCGATGTTTGAAAGGAGACTAGGGAGTGGAGACCCTATGTCTAAAATAACATCAACTAGCGAATAGAGACATATGTTGGAAAGGAGACTAGGGAGTGGAGACCCTTTGTTTAAAATAACATCTATTAGGGAGTGGAGACCCTTTGTTTAAAATAACATCTATTAGGGAGTGGAGACCATATGTTGCATAGGAGACTAGGGAATGGAAACTCTATGTATAAAATAACATCAAATAGGGAATGGAGACCATATGTTGAAAAAAATATTAGGGAGTGGAGACCCTCTGTCTAAACTAAAATCAACTAGAGAGTTGTGACCCTATGTTGGAAAGAAAACTAGGGAGTGGAAAACCTATGTCTAAAATAGAATCAATTAGGGAGTGGAGACCCTATGTTAGAAAAGCGACTAGGGAGTGGAGACTCTATGTCTAAAATAAAATCAACTAGGGAGTGGAGACCCCATGTTGGAAAAAAGACTAGGGTGTGGAGAGCATATGAATCAAAAAACATCAACTAGGGAATGGAGACCCTATGTTGGAAAAACAAAGTAGGGAGTGGAGAACATATGTCTAAAAACATCAACTAGGGAGTAGAGACCATATGTTGGTAATGCAAATTAGGAAGTGGAGACTCTCTGTCTAAAATTATCAACTAGGGAGTGTAGACCCTATATTGGAAAAGGCGACTAGGGAGTGGAAACCCTATGTCTAAAATAACATCAACTAGGGAGTGGATACCTTACCTTGGAAAAGGCGCTAAGGAGTGGAAACCCTTTGTCTAAAATAAAATTAACTAGGGAGTGGAAACCCTATGTTGGAAAGCAGACTAGAGAGTGGAGACCCTATGTGTTAAAATAAAATCAACTAGGGAGTGAAGACCCTATGTTGGAAAAGAGAGTAGGGAGTGGAGACCCTATGTCTAAAATTACATCAATTAGGGAGTGGAGACCATATGTTGGAAAGGAGACTAGGGAGTGGAGACCCTATGTCTAAAATAACATGAACTAGGGAATGGAGACCATACGTTGGAATGGAGACTAGGGAGTGAAGACCCTATGTCTGAAATAACATCAACTAGGGAGTTGTGACCCTATGTTGGAAAGGAGACTAGGGAATGGAAACCCTATGTATAAAATAAAATCAACTAGTGAGGGGAGACCCTATGTTGGAAAAGAGACTAGGGAATGGAAACTCTATGTATAAAATAACATCAAATAGGGAATGGAGACCATATGTTGAAAAAAATATTAGGGAGTGGAGACCCTATGTCTAAAATAAAATCAACTAGAGAGTTGTGACCCTATGTTGGAAAGAAAACTAGGGAGTGGAAAACCTATGTCTAAAATAGAATCAACTAGGGAGTGGAGACCCTATGTTAGAAAAGAGACTAGGGAGTGGAGACTCTATGTCTAGAATAAAATTAACTAGGTAGTGGAGACCCCATGTTGGAAAAAAGACTAGGGTGTGGAGACCATATGAATCAAAAAACATCAACTAGGGAATGGAGACCCTATGTTGGAAAAACAGAGTAGGGAGTGGAGAACATATGTTTAAAAACATCAACTAGGGAGTAGAGACCATATGTTGGTAATGTAAATTAGGAAGTGGAGACTCTATCTCTAAAATAACATCAACTAGGGAGTGGAGACCCTATGTTGGAAAGGTGACTAGGGAGTGGAAACCCTATGTCTAAAATAACATCAACTAGGGAGTGGATACCCTACCTTGGAAAAGGCGCTAAGGAGTGGAAACCCTTTGTCTAAAATAAATTTAACTAGGGAGTGGAAACCCTATGTTGGAAAGCAGACTAGAGAGTGGAGACCCTATGTGTTAAAATAAAATCAACTAGGGAGTGAAGACCCTATGTTGGAAAAGAGACTAGGGAGTGGAGACCCTATGTCTAAAATAAAATCAATTAGGGAGTGGAGACCATATGTTGGAAAGGAGACTAGGGAGTGGAGACCCTATGTCTAAAATAACATCAATTAGGGAGTGGATACCCGATGTTTGAAAGGAGACTAGGGAGTGGAGACCCTATTTCTAAAATAACATCAATTAGCGAATAGAGACATGTGTTGGAAAGGAGACTAGGGAGTGGAGACCCTTTGTTTAAAATAACATCTATTAGGGAGTGGAGACCATATGTTGCATAGGAGACTAGAGAATGGAAATTCTATGTATAAAATAACATCAAATAGGGAATGGAGACCATATGTTGAAAAAAATATTAGGGAGTGGAGACCCTATGTCTAAAATAAAATCAACTAGAGAGTTGTGACCCTATGTTGGAAAGAAAACTAGGTAGTGGAAAACCTATGTCTAAAATAGAATCAATTAGGGAGTGGAGACCCCATGTTGGAAAAAAGACTAGGGTGTGGAGACCATATGAATCAAAAAACATCAACTAGGGAATGGAGACCCTATGTTGGAAAAACAGAGTAGGGAGTGGAGAACATATGTCTAAAAATATCAACTAGGGAGTAGAGACCATATGTTGGTAATGCAAACTAGGAAGTGGAGACTCTATGTCTAAAAATATCAACTAGGGAGTGAAGACCCTATATTGGAAAAGGCGACTAGGGAGTGGAAATCCTATGTCTAAAATAACATCAACTAGGGAGTGGATACCCTACCTTGGAAAAGGCGCTAAGGAGTGGAAACCCTTTGTCTAAAATAAAATTAACTAGCGAGTGGAAACCCTATGTTGGAAAGCAGACTAGAGAGTGGAGACCCTATGTGTTAAAATAAAATTAACTAGGGAGTGAAGACCCTATGTTGGAAAAGAGACTAGGGAGTGGAGACCCTATGCCTAAAATAACATCAATTAGGGAGTGAAGACCATATGTTGGAAAGGAGACTAGGGAGTGGAGACCCTATGTCTAAAATAACATGAACTAGGGAATGGAGACCATACGTTGGAATGGAGACTAGGGAGTGGAGACCCTAAGTCTGAAATAACATCAACTATGGAGTTGTGACCCTATGTTGGAAAGGAGACTAGGGAATGGAAACCGTATGTCTAAAATAAAATCAACTAGTGAGGGAAGACCCTGTGTTGGAAAAGAGACTAGGAAGTGGATACCATATGTCGAAAATAACACCAACTAGGGAATTGAGACCCTATGTTGGAAAAACAGACTAGGGAGTGGAGACCCTATGTCTAGAATCATTAAATTGGGAGTGGAGACCATATGTTGGAAAAGAATCCTAGGAAGTGGACACCCTATATCTAAAAACATCAACTAGTGAGTGAAGACCCTATATTGGAAAAGACGACTAGGGAGTGGAGACCCTATGTCTAAAATTACAACAACTTGGGAGTGGAGACCCTATGTTGTAAAAGCAGACTAGGGAGTGGAGACCCTATGTCTAAAATAACATCAACTAGGGAGTGGAGACCCTATATTGGAAAAGGCAACTAAGGAGTGGAGACCCTCTCTATAAAATAATATCAACTAGGGAGTGGAAATACTATGTTGGAAAGGAGACTAAAGAATGGAAACCCTATGTTGGAAAGGAGACTCGAGAGTGGAGACCCTATGTGTAAAAATAAAATCAACTAGGGAGTGAAGACCCTATGTTGGAGAAGAGATGAGGGAGTGGAAACCCTATGTCTTAAATCACATCATTTAGGGAGTGGAGACCCTATGTTGGAAAGGGGACTATGGAATGGATACCCTATGTCCAAAATAACACAAACTAGGGAATGGAAACCATATGTTGGAAATGAGACTAGGGAGTGGAGACCCTATGTCAAAAATAACATCAACTAGGGAGTTGTGACACTATTTTGGAAATGCGACTAAGGAGTGTAAACCCTATGTCTAAATTAAAATCAATTAGGGAGTGGAATCCCTATGTTGGAAAGTAGACTAGAGAGTGGAGACCCCTTGTGTAAAAATAAAATCACTAGGGAGAATAGACCCTATGTTGGAAAAGAGACTAGGGAGTGGAGACCCTATACCTAAAATTACATCAATTAGGGAATGTATACCCTATGTTAGAAAGGAGTCTAGGGAGTGGAGACCCTATGTCTAAAATAATATCAACTAGAGAATAGAGACCATAAGTTGGAAAGGAAACTAGAGAGTGATACCCTATGTCTAAAATAACATCTATGAGGTAGTGGAGACCCTATGTTAGAAAGGAGACTAGGGAATGAAGACCATATGTCTAAAATAATATCAACTAGGGAATGGAGACCATATGTTTAAAAAGAGACTATGGAGTGGAGACCCTATGTGAAAATAACATCAACTAGAGAGTTGTGATCCTATGTTGGAAAGAAACCTAGGGAGTGGAAACCCTATGTATAAAATAATATCAACTACGGAGTGGAGACCCTATGTTGGAAAAGAGACTAGGGAGTGGAGACCCTATGTCTAAAATAAAATCAACTAGGGAGTGGAGACCTCATGTTGGAAAAGAGACTAGGGTGTGGAGACCATATGAATCAAATAACACCAACTAGGGAATTGAGACCCTATGTTGGAAAAATAGACTAGGGAGTGGAGACCCTGTGTCTAAAATCATTAAATAGGGAGTGGATACCATATGTTGGAAAAGAAGACTAGGAAGTGGAGACCCTATGTCTAAAAACATCAACTAGTGAGTGAAGACCCTATATTGGAAAAGACGACTAGGGAGTGGAGACCCTATGTGTAAAATAACATCAACTTGGGAGTGGATATCCTATGTTGGAAAAGGAGACTAAGGAGTAGAGACCATTTGTCTAAAAAAAAATCAATTAGGGGGTGGAAACCGTATGTTAGAAAAGTATACTAGAGAGTGGAGATCCTATATGTTAAAATAAAATCAACTAGGGAGTGAAGACCCTATGTTGGAAAAGTGACTTGGGAGTGAAGACCCTATGTCTAAAATAACATCAATTAGGAGTGGAGACCCTATGTTGGAATGGAGACAAGGGAGTGGAGACCCTATGTCTAAAATAATATCAAATAGGGAATGGAGACCATATGTTGGAAAAGAGTCTAGGGAATGGAGACCCTATGTCTAAAATAACTTAAACTTGGGAGTTGTGACCCTATGTTGGAAAGGAGACTAGGGAGTGGAATCCCTATGTTGGAAAAGAGACTAGGGAGTGGAGACCCTATGTCTAAAAATATCAACTAGGGAGTGGAGACCTTATGTTGTAAAAGCAGACTAGGAAGTGGAGACTCTATGTCTAAAAACATCAACTAGGGAGTGAAGACCCTATATTCGAAAAGGCCACTAGGGAGGGGAAACCCTATGTCTAAAAAAACATCAACTAGGGAGTGGACACCCTATGTTTGAAAAGGCGACTAAGGAGTGGAGAACCTTTGTCTAAATAAAATGAACTAGGGAGTGGTAACCCAATGTTGGAAAGTATTATAGAGAGTGGAGACCCTATATGTTAAAATAAAATCAGCTAGGGAGTGAAGACCCTATGTTGGAAAAGAGACTAGGGAGTGGAGACCCTATGTATAAAATAAGATCAATTAGGGAGTGGAGACCCTATGTTGGAAAGGAGACTAGGGTGTGGAGACCCTAAGTCTAAAATAACATCACCTAGGGGATGGAGACCTTATGTTGGAAAGGAGACTAGGGAGTGGAGGCCCTATGTCTGAAAAAACATCAACTAGGGAGTTATGACCCTATGTTGGAAAGGAGACTAGGGAATGGAAACCCTATGTCTAAAATAAAATCAACTAGGGAGTGGATACCCTATATTGGAAAAGAGATGAGGGAGTGGAAACCCTATGTCTTAAATCACATCAATTAGGGAGTGGAGACCCTATGTTGGAAAGGGGACTATGGAGTGGAGACCCGATATCCAAAATAACACAAACTAGGGAATAGAAACCATATGTTGGAAATGAGACTAGGGAGTGGAGACCCTATGTCAAAAATAACATCAACTAGGGAGTTGTGACACTATGTTGGAAATGAGACTAGGGAGTATAAACCCTATGTCTAAAATAAAATCAATTAGGGAGTGGAATCCCTATGTTGGAAAGTATACTAGAGAGTGGAGACCCCTTGTATAAAAATAAAATCACTAGGGAGTATAGACCCTATGTTGGAAAGGAGACTAGGGAATGAAGACCTTATATCTAAAATAACATCAACTAGGGAATGGATACCCTATGTTAGAAAGGAGACTAGGGAGTGGAGACCCTATGTCTAAAATAACATCAACTAGAGAATAGAGACCATAAGTTGGAAAGGAGACTAGGGAGTGGAGACCCTATGTCTAAAATAACATCTATTAGGTAGTGGAGACCCTATGTTGGAAAGGAGACTAGGGAATGAAGACCCTATGTCTAAAATAATATCAACTAGGGAATGGAGACCATATGTTTAAAAAGAGACTATGGAGTGGAGACCCTATGTGAAAAATAACATCAACTAGAGAGTTGTGATCCTATGTTGGAAAGAAAACTAGGGAGTGGAAACCCCATGTCTAAAATAAAATCAACTAGGGAGTGGAGAGCCTATGTTGGAAAAGAGACTAGGGAGTGGAGACCCTATGTCTAAAATAAAATCAACTAGGGAATGGAGACCATATGTTTAAAAAGAGACTAGGGAGTGGAGACCCTATGTGAAAAATAACATCAACTAGAGAGTTGTGATCCTATGTTGTAAAGAAATCAAGGGAGTGGAAACCCTATGTCTAAAATCATTTAATAGGGAGTTGAGACCATATGTTGGAAAAGAAGACTAGGACGTGGAGACCCTATGTCTAAAAACATCAACTAGTGAGTGAAGACCCTATATTGGAAAAGACGACTAGGGAGTGGAGACCCTATGTGTAAAATAACATCAACTTGGGAGTGGATACCCTATGTTGGAAAAGGAGACTAAGGAGTAGAGACCCTTTGTCTAAAAAAAAATCAATTAGGGAGTGGAAAACCTATGTTAGAAAGGTATACTAGAGAGTGGAGACCCTATATGTTAAAATAAAATCAACTAGGGAGTGTAAGACCCTATGTTGGAAAAAAGACTTGGGAGTGAAGACCCTATGTCTAAAATAACATCTATTAGGAGTGGAGACCCGATGTTGGAATGGAGACAAGGTAGTGGAGACCCTATGTCTAAAATAACATCAAATAGGGAATGAAGACCATATGTTGGAAAATAGACTAGGGAATGGAGACCCTATGTCTAAAATAACTTAAACTTGGGAGTTGTGACCCTATGTTGGAAAGGAGACTAGGGAGTGAAAACGCTATGTTGGTTAAGAGACTAGGGAGTGGAGACCCTATGTCTAAAAATATCAACTAGGGAGTGGAGACCTTATGTTGGAAAAGCAGACTAGGAAGTGGAGACTCTATGTCTAAAAACATCAACTAGGGAGTGAAGACCCTATATTCGAAAAGGCGACTAGGGAGGGGAAACCCTATGTGTAAAAAAACATCAACTAGGGAGTGGACACCCTATGTTTGAAAAGGCGACTAAGGAGTGGAGACCCTTTGTCTAAATAAAATCAACTAGGGAGTGGTAACCCTATGTTGGAAAGTAGGCTAGAGAGTGGAGACCCTATATGTTAAAATAAAATCATCTAGGGAGTGAAGACCCTATGTTGGAAAAGAGACTAGGGAGTGGAGACCCTATGTATAAAATAAGATGAATTAGGGAGTGGAGACCCTATGTTGGAAAGGAGACTATGGAGTGGAGACCCTAAGTCTAAAATAACATCAACTAGGGGATGGAGACCTTATGTTGGAAAGGAGACTAGGGAGTGGAGACCCTATGTCTGAAAAAACATCAACTAGGGAGTTATGACCCTATGTTGGAAAGGAGACTAGGGAATGGAAACCCTATGTCTAAAATAAAATCAACTAGGGAGTGGATACCCTATGTTGGAAAGGAGACTAGGGAGTGGAGACCCTATGTCTAAAATAACATCAACTAGGGAATAGAGACCATATGTTTAAAAAAAGAGTAGGGAGTGGAGACCTTATGTCTAAAATAACATCAACTAGAGAGTTGTGACCCTATGTTGGAAAGAAAACTAGGGAGTGGAAACCCTATATCTAAAATAAAATCAACTAGGGAGTGGAGACCCTATGTTGGAAAAGAGACTAGGGAGTGGAGACCCTATGTCTAAAATAAAATCAATTAGGGAGTGGAGACCCCATGTTGGAAATGAGACTAGGATGAGGAGACCATATGAATTAAATAACATCAACTAGGGAATGGAGACCCTATGTTGGAAAACCAGACTAGGGAGTGGAGAACATATGTCGAAAAATATCAACTAGGGAGTGGAGACCATATGTTGGAAAAGCAGAATAGGAAGTGGAGACTCTATGTATAAAAACATCAACTAGGGAGTCAAGACCCTATATTGGAAAAGGCGACTAGGGAGTGGAAACCCTATATCTAAAATAACATCAACTAGGGAGTGGATACCCTACGTTGAAAAAGCGACTACATAGTGGAAACCCTTTGTCTAAAATAATATTAACTAGGGAGTGGAAACACAATGTTGGAAAGAAGACTAGAGAGTGGAGACCCTATGTGTTAAAATAAAATCAACTATGGAGTGGAGACCCTATGTTGAAAAAGAGACTAGGGATTGGAGATCCTATGTCTAAAATAACATCAATTAAGGAGTGGAGACCCTATGTTGGAAAGTAGACTATGGAGTGGAGACTCTATGTCCAAAATAACATCAACTAGGGAATGGAGACCATATGTTGGCAAGGAGACTAGAGAGTGGAAACCATATGTTGGAAAAGAGACTAGGGAGTGAAGACCCTATGTCTAAAATAACATCAAGTAGGGAATGGAGACCATATGTTGGAAAGGAGACTAGGGTGTGGAGACCCTATGTCTGAAATAACATCAACTAGGGAGTTGTGACCCTATGGTGCAAAGGAGATTAGGGAATGGAAACCCTATGTCTAAAATAAAATCAACTAGGGAGTGGAGACCCTATGTTGGAAAAGAGACTAGAGAGTGGAGACCCTAGGTCTAAAATAAAATCAACTAGGGAGTGGAGACCCTGTGTTAGAAAAGAGACTAGGGAGTGGATACCATATGTCTAAAATAACACTAACTAGGGAATGGAGACCATATGTTGGAAAGGAGACTAGGGAGTGGAGACCCTATGTCTAAAATAACATAAACTATGGAGTTGTGACCCTATGTTGGAAAGGATACTAGGGTGTGGAAACCCTATGTCTATAATAAAATCAACTAAGGAGTGGAAACCCTATGTTGGAAAGGAGACTAGGGAGTGGAGACCCTAAGTCTAAAATAACATCAACTAGGGGATGGAGACCTTATGTTGGAAAAGAGACTAGGGAGTGGAGACCCTGTGTCTGAAAAAACAAAAACTAGGGAGTTATGACCCTATGTTGGAGAGGAGACTAGGGAATGGAAACCCTATGTCTAAAATAAAATCAACTAGGGAGTGGATACCCTATGTTGGAAAAGAGACTAGGGAGTGGAGACCCTATGTCTAAAATAAAATCAACTACGGAGTAGAGACAATATGTCTAAAATAACATCAACTAGGGAGTGGATACCCTATGTTGGATAGGAGACTAGGGAGTGGAGACCCTATGTCTAAAATAACATCAACTAGGGAATGGAGACCATTTGTTTAAAAAAAGACTAGGGAGTAGAGACCCTATGTCTAAAATAACATCAAATAGAGAGTTGTGACCCTATGATGGAAAGCAAACTAGGGAGTGGAAACCCTATGTCTAAAATAAAATCAACTAGGGAGTGGAGACCCTATGTTGGAAAAGAGACTAGGGAGTGGAGACCCTATGTCTAAAATAAAAGAAACTAGGGAGTGGAGACCCCATGTTGGAAAAGAGACTAGGATGAGGAGACCATATGAATTAAATAACATCAACTAAGGAATGGAGACCCTATGTTGGAAAACCATACTAGGGAGTGGAGAACATATGTCTAAAAACATCAACTAGGGAGTGGAGACCATATGTTGGAAAACCAGATTAGGAAGTGGAGACTCTATGTATAAAAACATAAACTAGGGAGTCAAGACCCTATATTGGAAAAGGTGACTAGGGAGTGGAAACCCTATGTCTAAAATAACATCATTTAAGGGATGGAGACCTTATGTTGGAAAGGAGACTAGGGAGTGGAGACACTATGTCTGAAAAAATATCAACTAGGGAGTTATGACCCTATGTTGGAAAGGAGACTAGGGAATGGAAACCCTATGTCTAAAATAAAATCAACTAGGGAGTGGATACCCTATGTTGGAAAATAGACTAGGGAGTGGAGACCCTATGTCTTAAATAAAATCAACTACGGAGTAGAGACCATATGTCTAAAATAACATCAACTAGGGAGTGGATACCCTATGTTGGAAAGGAGACTAGGGAGTGGAGACCCCATGTCTAAAATAACATCAACTAGGGAATGGAGACCATATGTTTAAAAAAAGACTAGGGAGTGGAGACCCTATGTCTAAAATAACATCAACTAGAGAGTTGTGACGCTACGTTGGAAAGAAAACTAGGGAGTGGAAACCCTATGTCTAAAATAAAATCAACTAGGGAGTGGAGACCCTATGTTTGAAAAGAGACTAGGGAGTGGAGACCCTATGTCTAAAATAAAATCAACTAGGGAGTTGAGACCCCATGTTGGAAAAGAGACAAGGATTAGGAGACCATATGAATTAAATAACATCAACTAGGAAATGGAGACCCTATGTTGGAAAACCAGACTAGGGAGTGGAGAACATATGTCTAAAAACATCAACTAGGGAGTGGAGACCATATGTTGGAAAAGCAGACTAGGAAGTGGAGACTCTATGTATAAAAACATCAACTAGGGAGTCAAGACCCTATATTGGAAAAGGCGACTAGGGAGTGGAAACCCTATGTCTAAAATAACATCAACTAGGGAGTGGATACCCTACGTTGGAAAAAGCGACTACAGAGTGGAAACCCTTTGTCTAAAATAATATTAACTATGGAGTGGAAACCCAATGTTGGAAAGAAGACTAGAGAGTGGAGACCCTATGTGTTAAAATAAAATCAACTATGGAGTGAAGACCATATGTTGAAAAAGAGACTAGGGAGTGGAGATCCTATGTCTAAAATAACATCAATTAGGGAGTGGAGACCTTATGTTGGAAAGTAGACTATGGAGTGGAGACTCTATGTCCAAAATAACATCAAATAGGGAATGGAGATCATATGTTGGAAAGGAGACTAGAGAGTGGAAACCATATGTTGGAAAAGAGACTAGGGAGTGAAGACCCTATGTCTAAAATAACATCAATTAGGGAATGGAGACCTTATGTTGGAAAGGAGACTAGGGAATGGAGACCCTATGTCTGAAATAGCATCAACTAGGGAGTTGTGACCCTATTTTGGAAAGGAGACTAGGGAATGGAAACCCTATGTCTAAAATAAAATCAACTAGGGAGTGGAGACCCTATGTTGGAAAAGAGACTGGGGAGTGGAGACCCTATGTCTAAAATAAAATCAACTTGGGAGTGGAGACCCTGTATTAGAAAAGAGACTAGGGAGTGGATACCATATGTCTAAAATAACACTAACTAGGGAATGGAGACCATATGTTGGAAAGGAGACTAGGGAGTGGAGACCCTATGTCTAAAATAACATAAACTATGGAGTTGTGACCCTATGTTGGAAAGGATACTAGGGTGTGGAAACCCTATGTCTAAAATAAAATCAACTAAGGAGTGGAAACCCTATGTTGGAAAAGAGACGAGGGAGTGGACACCTTATATCTAAATATATCAACTATGGAGTGGAGACCATATGTTGGAAAAGCATACTAGGAAGTGGAGATTCTATGTCTAAAAATATCAACTAGGGAGTGAAGACCCTATATTGGAAAAGCCGACTAGGGAGGGGAAACCCAATGTCTAAAATAACCTCAACTAGGGATTGGATACCCTATGTTAGAAAAGGCGACTAAGGAGTGGAGACCCTTTGTCTAAAATAAAATCAACTAGGGAGTGGAAACCCTATGTTGGAAAGTAGACTAGAGAGTGGAGACCCTATATGTTAAAATAAAATCAACTAGGGAGTGAAGACCCTATGTTGGATAAGAGACTATGGAGTAAAGACCCTATGTCTAAAATAACATCAATTAGGGAGTGGATACCCTATGTTAGAATGGAGACTAGGGAGTGGAGACCCTATGTCTAAAATTACATCAACTAGGGAATGGAGACCATATGTTGGAAAATAGACTTGGTAGTGAAGACCCTATGTCTAAAATAACTTAAACTAGGGAGTTGTGACCCTATGTTGAAAGGAGACTAGGGAGTGGAAACCCTATGTCTAAAATAAAATCAACTAGGGAGTGAAATCCCTATGTTGGAAAAAGAGACTCGGGAGTGGAGACCCTATGTCTAAAAATATCAACTAGGGAGTGAAGACCATATGTTGGAAAAGTAGACTAGGAAGTGGAGACTCTATGTCTAAAAACATCAACTAGGGAGTGAAGACCCTATATTGGAAATGCGATTAGGGAGGGGAAACCCTATGTCTAAAATAACATCAACTAGGGAGTGGAGACCCTATGTTGGAAAAGCAGACTAGGAAGTGGAGACTCTATGTCTCAAAACATCAACTAGGGAGTGAAGACCCTATATTGGAAATGCGATTAGGGAGGGGAAACCCTATGTCTAAAATAACATCAACTAGGGAGTGGATACCCTATGTTTGAAAAGGCGACTAAGGAGTGGAGACCCTTTGGCTAAAATAAAATCAACTAGGGAGTGGAAACCCTATGTTGAAAAGTAGACTAGAGAGTGGAGACCCTATATGTTAAAATAAAATCAACTAGGGAGTGAAGAACCTATGGTGTAAAAGAGACTAGGGAGTGGAGACCCTATGTCTAAAATAACATCAATTAGGGAGTGGAGACCCTATGTTGGAAAGAAGACTATAGAGTGGAGACCCTATGTCGAAAATAACATCAACTAGGGAATGGAGACCATATGTTGGAAAGGACACTAGTGAGTGGAGACCCTATGTCAAAAATGACATCAACTAGGGAGTTGTGACCCTATGTTGGAAAGGAGACTATGGAGTGGAGACCCTATGTGTAAAAATAAAATCAACTAGGGAGTAAAGACCCTATGTTGGAAAAGAGACTAGGAAGTGGAGACTCTATGTCTAAAATATCATCAATTAGGAAATGGATTCCCTATGTTGGAAAGGCGATTAGGGTGTGGAGACCCTATGTCTAAAATAACATCAATAGAGAATAGAGACCATATGTTGGGAATGAGACTAGGGAGTGGAGACCCTATGTCTAAAATAACATCAATTAGGGAGTGGAGACCCTATGTTGGAAAGGAGACTAGGGAATGTAGGCCCTATGTCTAAATTAACATCAACTAGGGAATTGAGACCATATGTTGAAAACGAGAATAGGGAGTGGAGACCCATGTCTAAAATAACATCAACTTGGGAGTTGTGACCCTATGTTGGAAAGGAGACTACGGAGTGGAAACCTTATGTCTAAAATCAAATCAACTAGGGAGTGGAGACCCCATGTTGCCAAATAGACTAGGGAGTGGAGACCCTGTGTCTCAAATAAAATCAACTAGGGAGTGGAGACCCCTTGTTGGAAAAGAGACTAGGGAGTGGAGACCATATGTATCAAATAACATCAACTAGGGAATAGAGACCCTATATTGGAAAAACAGACTAGGGAGTACAGACCCTTTTGTCTAAAAACATCAACGAGGGAGTGGAGACCATATGTTGGAAAAGCATACTAGGAAGTGGAGACTCTATGTCTACAAACATCATCAAGGGAGTGAAGACCTTATATTGGAAAAAGGACACTAGGGAGTGGAAACCCTATGTCTAAAATAACATCAACTAGGGAGTGGATACCCTATGTAGGAAAAGGCGACTATGGAGTGAAAACCCTTTGTCTAAAATAAAATCAACTAGGGAGTGGAAACTCTATGTTGGAAAGTAGACTAGAGAGTGGAGACCCTATGTGTTAAAATAAAATCAACTAGGGAGTGGAGACCCTTTTGTTAGAAAAGTAGACTAGAGAGTGGAGACCCTATGTGTTAAAATAAAATCAACTAGGGAGTGGAGACCCTTTTGTTAGAAAAGAGACTATGGAGTGGAGACCATATGTCTAAAATAACATCAACTAGGGAATAGAGACCCTATGTTGGAAAAAAATACTAGGAAGTGGAGACCGTATGTCTAAAAACATCAACTAGGGATTGAAGACCCAATATTGGAAAAGGTGACTAGGGAGTGGAAACCCTATGTCTAAAATAAAATCAACCAGGGAGTGGAAACCCTATGTTGGAAAGTAGACTAGAGAGTGGAGACCCTATGTGTTAAAATAAAATCAACTAGGGAGTGAAGACCCTATGTTGGAAAAGTGACTAGGGGAGTGGAGACCTAATGTCTAAAATAACATCAATTAGGGAGTGGACACTCTATGTTGGAAAGGAGACTAGGGAGTGGAGACCCTATGTCTAAAATAACATCAATTAGGGAATGGAGACCATATGTTGGAAAGGAGACTAGGGAGTGGAGACCTTATGTCTGAAATAACATCAATTAGGGAGTTGTGACCCTATGTTGGATAAGAGACTAGGGAATGGAAACCCTATGTATAAAATAAACTCAACTAGGGAGGGGAGACCCCAAGTTGGAAAATAGACTAGGGAGTGGAGACCATATGAATCAAATAACATCAACTAGGGAATGAAGACCCTATGTCTAAAATAACATCAACTAAGGAGTTGTGACCCTATGTTGGAAAGGAGACTAGGGAGTGGAAACCCTAAGTCTAAAAACATCAACTAGGGATTGGAGACCATATGTTGGAAAAGCAGATTAGGAAGTGGAGACCCTATGTCTAAAAACATCATCTACGTAGTGAAGACCCTATATTGGAAAAGGCAACTAGGGAGTGGAGTCCCTATGTCTAAAATAACATCAACTAGGGAATGAAGACCCTATGTTGGAAAAGGCGACTTAGGAGTGGAGACCCTTTGTCTAAAATAAAATCAACTAGGAAGTGGAAACCCTATGTTAGAAAAAAGACTAGAGAGTGGAGACCCTATGTGTAAAAATAAAATCAAGTAGGGAGTGAAGACCCTATGTTGGAAAAGAGACTATGGAGTGTTGACCCTATGTCTAAAATAACATCAATTAGGGATTGGAGACCCTATGTCCAAAATAAAATCAACTAGTGAATGAAGACCATATGTTGGAAAGGAGACTAGGGAGTGGAGACCCTCTTTCAAAAATAAGATCAACTAGGGAGTTGTGACCCGATGTAATAAAATCAACTAGGGAGTGGAGAACCTATGTCTAAAATTACATCAACTAGGGAGTTGCGACCCTATGTTGTAAAAGAGACTAGGGAGTGGAAACCCTCTGTCCAACTTGGGAGTGGAGATCCTATGTTGGAAAAGAGACTAGGGAGTGGAGACCCTATGTCTAAAATAAAATCAACTAGGGAGTGAAAACCCCATGTTCGAAAAGATACTAGGGATTAGAGACCATATGAATCAAATAATATTAACTAGGGAATGGAGACCCTATGTTGGAAAAACATACTAGGGAGTGGAGCCATATGTCTAAAAACATCAACTAGGGAGTGGAGACCATATGTTGGAAAAGCAGAGTAGGAAGTGGAGACCCTATGTGTAAAAATATCAACTAGGGAGTGAAGACCCTATATTGGTAAAGGCGACTAGGGAGTAGAGACCCTATGTCTAAAATAACATCAATAGAGAATAGAGACCATATGTTGGGAATGAGACTAGGGATTGGAGACCCTATGTCTAAAATAACATCAATTAGGGAGTGGAGACCCTATGTTAGAAAGGAGACTAGGGAATGTAGGCCCTATGTCTAAATTAACATCAACTAGGGAATTGAGACCTTATGTTGAAAAGGAGAATAGGGAGTGGAGACCCATGTCTAAAATAACATCAACTTGGGAGTTGTGACCCTATGTTGGAAAGGAGACTAGGGAGTGGAAACCTTATGTCTAAAATCAAATAGACTAGGGAGTGGAGACCCCATGTTGGCAAATAGACTAGGGAGTGGAGACCCTGTGTCTCAAATAAAATCAACTAGGGAGTGGAGACCCCTTGTTGGAAAAGAGACTAGGGAGTGGAGACCATATGTATCAAATAACATCAACTAGGGAATGGACACCCTATATTTGAAAAACAGACTAGGGAGTAGAGACCCTTTGTCTAAAAATATCAACGAGGGAGTGGAGACCATATGTTGGAAAAGCATACTAGGAAATGGAGACTCTATGTCTAAAAACATCATCAAGGGAGTGAAGACCTTATATTGGAAAAAGGACACTAGGGAGTGGAAACCCTATGTTTAAAATAACATCAACTAGGGAGTGGATACCCTATGTAGGAAAAGGCGACTATGGAGTGAAAACCCTTTGTCTAAAATAAAATCAACTAGGGAGTGGAAACTCTATGTTGGAAAGTAGACTGGAGAGTGGAGACCCTATGTGTTAAAATAAAATCAACTAGGGAGTGGAGACCCTTTTGTTAGAAAAGAGACTATGGAGTGGAGACCATATGTCTAAAATAACATCAACTAGGGAATAGAGACCCTATGTTGGAAAAATAGACTAGGAAGTGGAGACCCTATGTCTAAAAACATCAACTAGGGATTGAAGACCCTATATTGGAAAAGGTGACTAGGGAGTGGAAACCCTATGTCTAAAATAACATCAACTAGGGAGAGGAGACCCTATGTTGGAAAAGGTGAATAAGGAGCGGAGACCCTTTCTCTAAAATAAAATCAACAGGGAGTGGAAACCCTATGTTGGAAAGTAGACTAGAGAGTGGAGACCCTATGTGTTAAAATAAAATCAACTAGGGAGTGAAGACCCTATGTTGGAAAAGTGATTAGGGAGTGGAGACCTAATGTCTAAAATAACATCAATTAGGCAGTGGACACTCTATGTTGGAAAGGAGACTAGGGAGTGGAGACCCTATGTCTAAAATAACATCAATTAGGGAATGGAGGCCATATGTTGGAAAGGAGACTAGGGAGTGGAGACCTTATGTCTGAAATAACATCAATTAGGGAGTTGTGACCCTATGTTGGATAGGAGACTAGGGAATGGAAACCCTATGTATAAAATAAACTCAACTAGGGAGGGGAGAACCCATGTTGGAAAATAGACTAGGGAGTGGAGACCATATTAATCAAATAACATCAACTAGGGAATGAAGACCCTATGTCTAAAATAACATCAACTAAGGAGTTGTGACCCTATGTTGGAAAGGAGACTAGGGAGTGGAAACCCTAAGTCTAAAAACATCAACTAGGGATTGGAGACCATATGTTGGAAAAGCAGATTAGGAAGTGGAGACCCTATGACTAAAAACATCACCTACGTTGTGAAGACCCTATATTGGAAAAGGCAACTAGGGAGTGGAGTCCCTATGTCTAAAATAACATCAACTAGGGAATGAAGACCCTATGTTGGAAAAGGCGACTTAGGAGTGGAGACCCTTTATCTAAAATAAAATCAACTAGGAAGTGAAAACCCTATGTTAGAAAAAAGACTAGAGAGTGGAGACCCTATGTGTAAAAATTAAATCAACTAGGGAGTGAAGACCCTATGTTGGAAAAGAGACTACGGAGTGTTGACCCTATGTCTAAATTAACATCAATTAGGGATTGGAGACCCTATGTCCAAAATAAAATCAACTAGGGAATGAAGACCATATGTTGGAAAGGAGACTAGGGAGTGGAGACCCTCTGTCAAAAATAAGATCAACTAGGGAGTTTTGACCCTATGTTGGAAAGGATACTAGGGAGTGGAGAACCTATGTCCAAAATTACATCAACTAGGGAGTTGCGACCCTATGTTGTAAAAGAGACTAGGGAGTGGAAACCCTCTGTCCAACTTGGGAGTGGAGATCCTATGTTGGAAAAGAGACTAGGGAGTGGAGACCCTATGTCTAAAATAAAATCAACTAGGGAGTGGAAACCCCATGTTCGAAAAGATACTAGGGATTAGAGAACATATGAATCAAATAACATTAACTAGGGAATGGCGACCCTATGTTGGAAAAACATACTAGGGAGTGGAGCCATATGTCTAAAAACATCAACTAGGGAGTGGAGACCATATGTTGGAAAAGCAGAGTAGGAAGTGGAGACCCTATGTGTAAAAACATCAACTAGGGAGTGAAGACCCTATATTGGAAAAGGCGACTAGAGAGTAGAGACCCTATGTCTAAAATAACATCAATCGAGAATAGAGACCATATGTTGGGAATAAGACTAGGGAGAGGAGACCTATGTCTAAAATAACACCAATTAGGGAGTGGAGACCCTATGTTGGAAAGGAGACTAGGGAATGTAGGCCCTATGTCTAAATTAACATCAACTAGGGAAATTAGACCATATGTTAAAAAGGAGAATATGGAGTGGAGACCCATGTCTAAAATAACATCAACTTGGGAGTTGTGACCCTATGTTGGAAAGGAGACTAGGGAGTGGAAACCTTATGTCTAAAATCAAATCAACTAGGGAGTGGAGACCCCATGTTGGCAAATAGACTAGGGAGTGGAGACCCTGTGTCTCAAATAAAATCAACTAGGGAGTGGAGACCCCTTGTTGGAAAAGAGACTAGGGAGTGTAGACCATATGTATCAAATAACATCAACTAGGGAATGGAGACCCTATATTGGAAAAACAGACTAGGGAGTAGAGACCCTTTGTCTAAAAACATCAACGAGGGAGTGGAGACCATATGTTGGAAAAGCATACTAGGAAGCGGAGACTCTATGTCTAAAAACATCATCAAGGGAGTGAAGACCTTATATTGGAAAAAGGACACTAGGGAGTGGAAACCCTATGTCTAAAATAACATCAACTAGGGAGTGGATACCCTATGTAGGAAAAGGCGACTATGGAGTGTAAACCCTTTGTCTAAAATAAAATCAACTAGGGAGTGGAAACTCTATGTTGGAAAGTAGACTAGAGAGTGGAGACCCTATGTGTTAAAATAAAATCAACTAGGGAGTGGAGACCCTTTTGTTAGAAAAGAGACTATGGAGTGGAGACCATATGTCTAAAATAACATCAACTAGGGAATAGAGACCCTATGTTGGAAAAACAGACTAGGAACTGAAAACCCTATGTCTAAAAACATCAACTAGGGATTGAAGACCCTATATTGGAAAAGGTGACTAGGGAGTGGAAACCCTATGTCTAAAATAACATCAACTAGGGAGTGGAGACCCTATGTTGGAAAAGGTGAATAAGGAGCGGAGACCCTTTCTCTAAAATAAAATCAACCAGGGAGTGGAAACCCTATGTTGGAAAGTAGACTAGAGAGTGGAGACCCTATGTATTAAAATAAAATCAACTAGGGAGTGAAGACCCTATGTTGGAAAAGTGACTAGGGAGTGGAGACCTAATGTCTAAAATAACATCAATTAGGGAGTGGACACTCTATGTTGGAGAGGAGACTAGGGAGTGGAGACCCTATGTCTAAAATAACATCAATTAGGGAATGGAGACCATATGTTGGAAAGGAGACTAGGGAGTGGAGACCTTATGTTTGAAATAACATCAATTAGGGAGTTGTGACCCTATGTTGGATAGGAGATTAGGGAATGGAAACCCTATGTATAAAATAAACTCAACTAGGGAGGGGAGACCCCATGTTGGAAAATAGACTAGGGAGTGGAGACCATATGAATCAAATAACATCAACTAGGGAATGAAGACCCTATGTCTAAAATAACATCAACTAAGGAGTTGTGACCCTATGTTGGAAAGGAGACTAGGGAGTGGAAACCCTAAGTCTAAAAACATCAACTAGGGATTGGAGACCATATGTTGGAAAAGCAGATTAGGAAGTGGAGACCCTATGTATAAAAACATCACCTACGTAGTGAAGACCCTATATTTGAAAAGGCAACTAGGGAGTGGAGTCCCTATGTCTAAAATAACATCAACTAGGGAATGGAGACCCTATGTTGGAAAAGGCGACTTAGGAGTTGAGACCCTTTGTCTAAAATAAAATCAACTAGGAAGTGGAAACCCTATGTTAGAAAAAAGACTAGAGAGTGGAGACCCTATGTGTAAAAATAAAATCAACTAGGGAGTGAAGATCCTATGTTGGAAAAGACACTAGGGAGTGGAGACCCTATGTCTAAAATAACATCAATTAGGGAGTGGAGACCCTATGTCCAAAATAAAATCAACTAGGGAATGGAGACCATATGTTGGAAAGAAGACTAGGGAGTAGAGACCCTCTGTCAAAATTAAGATCAACTAGGGAGTTGTGACCCTATGTTGGAAAGGATACTAGGGAGTGGAGAACCTATGTCAAAAATTACATCAACTAGGCAGTTGCGACCCTATGTTGTAAAAGAGACTAGGGAGTGGAAACCCTCTGTCCAACTTGGGAGTGGAGACCCTATGTTGGAAAAGAGATTAGGGAGTGGAGACCCTATGTCTAAAATAAAATCAACTAGGGAGTGGAAACCCCATGTTCGAAAAGATACTAGGGATTAGAGACCATATGAATCAAATAACATTAACTAGGGAATGGAGACCCTATGTTGGAAAAACATACTAGGGAGTGGAGCCATATGTCTACAAACATCAACTAGGGAGTGGAGACCATATGTTGGAAAAGCAGAGTAGGAAGTGGAGACCCTATGTTTAAAAACATCAACTATAGAGTGAAGACCCTATATTGGAAAAGGCGACTAGGGAGTAGAGACCCTATGTCTAAAATAACGTCAACTAGGGAGTGGAGACCCTATGTTGGAAAAGGCGACTAAGGAATGGAGACCCTTTGTCTAAAATAAAATCAACTAGGGAGTGGAAACCGTATGTTGGAAAGGAGACTAGAGAGTGGAGACCCTATGTCTAAAATAACATAAATTAGAGAATGGAGACCCTTTGTCTAAAATAAAATAAACTAGGGAGTGGAAACCCTATGTTTGAAAGGAGACTAGAGAGTGGAGACGCTATATGTAAAAATAAAATAAACTAGGGAGTGGAGACACTATGTTGGAAAAGCAAACTTGGGAGTGGAGACCCTATGTCTAAAAACATCAACTTGGGAGTGGAGACCCTATGTTGCAAAAGAGACTAGGGAGTGGAGACCCTATGTCCACATTAACATCAACTAGGGAGTGGAGACCCTATGTTGGAAACAATATTAGGGAGTAGAGACCATATGTCCAAAATAACATCAACTAGGGAGTTGTGACCCTATGTTGGAAAAGGCGACTAAGGAGTGGAGACCATTTGTCTAAAATAAAATTAAATGCGGAGTGGAAACCCTATGTTGGAAAGGAGACTAGAGAGTGGAGACCCTATGTGTAAATATAAAATCAATTAGGGAGTGAAGACCCTATGTTGGAAAAGAGACTAGAGAGTGGAGACCCTATGTCTAAAATAACATCAATTAGGGAGTGGAAACCCTATGTCTAAAATAACATCAACTAGGGAGTGGAGACCCTATGTTGGAAAAGGTGAATAAGGAGTGGAGACCCTATGTGTTAAAATAAAATCAACTAGGGAGTGGAAACCCTATGTTGCAAAGTAGACTAGAGAGTGGGGACCCTATGTGTTAAAATAAAATCAACTAGGGAGTGAAGACCCTATGTTGGAAAAGTGGCTAGGGAGTGGAGACCTAATATCTAAAATAACATCTATTAAGGAGTGGATACTCTATGTTGGAAAAGAGACTAGGGAGTGGAGACCCTATGTCTAAAATAACATCAATTAGGGAATGAAGACCATATTTTGGAAAGGAGACTAGGGAGTGGAGACCCTATGTCTGAAATAACATGAATTAGGGAGTTGTGACCCTATGTTGGATAGGAGACAAGGGAATGGAAATCTTATGTCTAAAATAAACTCAACTAGGGAGTGGAGACCCGATGTTGGAAAAGAGACTAGGGAGTGGAGACCATATGAATCAAATAACATCAACCGGGGAATGGAGACCCTATGTCTAAAATAACATCAAGTAGGGAGTTGTGACCCTATGTTGGAAAGAAGACTAGGGAGTGGAAACCCTATGTCTAAAAACATCAACTAGGGATTGGAGACCATATGTTGGAAAAGCAGATTAGGAAGTGGAGACCCTATGTCTAAAAACATCAACTAGGGAGTGAAGACCCTATATTGGAAAAGGCGACAAGGGAGTGGAGTCCCTATGTCTAAAATAACATCAACTAGGGAATGAAGACCCTATGTTGGAAAAGGCGACTTAGGAGTGGAGACCCTTTGTCTAAAATAAAATCAACTAGGGAGTGGAAACCCTATGTGGAAAGGAGACTAGAGAGTGGAGACCCTATGTGTAAAAATAAAATCAACTAGGGAGTGAAGACCCTATGTTGGAAAAGAGACTAGGGAGCGGAGACCCTATGTCTAAAATAACATCAATTAGGGAGTGGAGACCCTATGTCCAAAATAACATCAACTAGAGAGTTGTTACCCTATGTTGGAAAGGATTCTAGGGAGTGGAAACCCTATGTTTAAAATAAAATCTACTTGGGAGTGGAGACCCTATGTCTAAAATAAAATCAACTAGGAAGTGGAGACCCGATATTGGAAAAGAGACTAGGGAGTGGAGACCATATGAATCAAATAACATCAACTAGGGAATGGAGACCATATGTCTAAAATAACATCAACTAGGGAGTTGTGACCCTATGTTGGAAAGGAGACTAGGGAGTAGAGACCCTATGTGTAAAAATAAAATCAACTAGGTAGTGGAGACCCTATGTTGGAAAAGGCGACTAAGGAGTGGAGACCCTTTGTCTAAAATAAAATCAACTAGGGAGTGGAAACCCTATGTTGGAAAAGAGACTAGGGATTGGAGACCCTATGTCTAAAATAACATCAATTAGGGAGTGGAGACCCTATGTTGGAAAAGATACTAGGGAGTGGAGATCCTATGTCTAAAATAAAATCAACTAGGGAGTGGAGACCCTATGTTGGAAAAGGCGACTAGGGAGTGGAGACCCTATGTCTAAAATAACATCAACAAGGGAGTAGAGACCCTATGTTGGAAAATATACTAGGGAGTGGAGACCCTTTGTCTAAAATAAAATCAACCAGGGAGTGGAGACCCTATGTTGGAAACGAGACTAGGGTGTATAGACCCTATGTCTCAAATAACATCAACTAGGGAGTGGAGACCCTATTTTGGAAAAGGCGACTAAGGAGTAGAGACCCTTTGTCTAAAATAAAAACAACTAGGGAGTGAAGACCCTATGTTAGAAAATTTACTAGGGAGTGGAGACCCTTTGTCTAAAATAAAATCAATTAGGGAGTGGAGACCCTATTTTGGAAACGAGACTAAGAAGTGGAGACCCTATGTCTTAAAACATCAACAAGGGAGTGGGGACCATATGTTGGAAAAGCAGACTAGGAAGTGGAGACCCTATGTGTAAAAACATCAATTAGGGAGTGAAGACCCTATATTGGAAAAGGCGACTAGGGAGTGAAGACCCTATGTCTAAAATAACATCAGCTAGGGTGTGGAGACCCTATGTTGGAAAAGGCGACTAATGAGTGGAGACCCTTTGTCTAAGATAAAATCAACTAGGGAGTGGAAACCATATGTTGGATAGTACACTAGAGAGTGGAGACCCTATGTGTAAAAATAAAATCAACTAGGGAGTGAAGACCCTATGTTGGAAAAGAGACTAGGGACTGGAGACCCTATGTCTAAAATAACATCAATTAGGGAGTGAAGACCCTATGTTTGAAAGGAGATTAGGGAGTGGTGACCCTATGTCTAAAATAACATCAACTAGGGAATGGAGACCATATGTTGGAAAGGAGACTAGGAAGTGGAGATCCTATGTCTAAATTAACATCAACTAAAGAGTTGTGACCCTATGTTGGAAAGGAGACTAGGGAGTGGAAACCCTATGTTTAAAATAAAATCAGCTAGGGAGTGGAGACCGTATGTTGGAAAGGAGACTAGAGAGTGGAGACCATATGTATAATAATAAAATAAACGAGGGAGTGGATGCCCTATGTTGGAAAAGAGACTAGGGAGTGGAGACCCTATGTCCAAATTAACATCAACTAGGGAGTACAGACCCTATGTTGAAAAAAAGATTAGGGAGTGGAGACCCTATGTCCAAAATAACATCAACTAGGGAGTGGAGACCCTATGTTTGAAAAAAGATTAGGGAGTGGAGACCCTATGTCCAAAATAACATCAACTAGGGAGTTGTGACCCTATGTTGGGAAGAAGACTAGGGAATAGAAACCCTATGTCTAAAATAAAATCAACTAGGGAATGGAGACCCTATGTTGGAAAAGAGACTAGGGAGTGGAGATCCTATGTCTAAAATAAAAATTAACTATGGAGTGGAGACCCCATTTTGGAAAAGAGACTAGGGAGTGGAGGCCATATGAATCAAATAACATCAACTAGGGAATGGAGACCCTATGTTGGAAACACAGACTAGGGAGTGGATACCATATGTATAAAAACATCAACTAGGGAGTGGAGACCATATGTTGGAAATGAGACTAGGGAGTGGAGACCCTATGTCTAAAATAACATCAACTAGGGAGTTGTGACCCTATGTTGGAAAGGAGACTAGGGAGTGGAAACCATATGTCTAAAATAAACTCAACTAAGGAGTGGAGACCCTATATTGGAAAAGGCGACTAGGAAGTGGAGACCCTATGTCTAAAATAACATCAACTAGGGAGTGGAGACCCTCTGTTGAAAAAAGGTGACTAAGGAGTGGAGACCCTTTGTCTACAATAAAATCTACTAGGTAGTGGAAACCCTATGATGGAAACAAGACTAGAGAGTGGAGACCCTATGTGTCAAAATAAAATCATCTGGGGAGTGAAGACTCTATGTTCGAAAAGAGACTAGGGACTGGAGACCCTATGTCTAAGATAACATCAATTATGGAGTGGAGACCCTATGTTGGAAATGAGACTAGGGAGTGGAGACCCTATGTCTAAAATAACTTCAACTAGGGAATGGAGATCATATGTTGGAAAGGCGACTAGGGAGTGGAGACCCTATGTCTAAAATAACATCAACTAGGGTATGGAGACACAATGTTGGAAAAGGCGACTAAGGAGTAGAGACCCTTTGTCTAAAATAAAAACAACTAGGGAGTGAACACCCTATGTTGGAAAATATACTAGGGAGTGGTGACCCTTTGTCTAAAATAAAATTAACATGGGAATGGAGACCCTGTGTTGGAAACAAGACTAGGGAGTGGAGATCCTATGTCTAAAAACATCAACAAGGGAGTGGGGACCATATGTTGGAAAAGCAGACTAGGGAGTGGAGACTCTATGTTTAAGAACATCAACTAGGGAGTGAAGACCCTATATTGGAAAAGGCGACTAGGGAGTGGAGTCCCTATGTCTAAAATAACATCAACTATGGAGTGGAGACCCTATGTTGGAAAAGGCGACTAAGGAGTGGAGACCCTTTGTCTAAAATAAAATCAACTAGGGAATGGAAACACTATGTTGGAAAGTAGACTAGAGAGTGGAGACCCTATGTGTAAAAATAAAATCAACTAGGGAGTGAAGACCCTATGTTGGAAAATAGACTAGGGACTGGAGACCCTATGTCTAAAATAACATCAATTAGGGAGTGAAGACCCTATATTGGAAAAGGAGACTAGGGAGTGGAGACCCTATGTCTAAAATAATATCAACTAGGGAGTAGAGACCCTATGTTGGAAAAGACGACTAAGGAGTGGAGACCCTTTGTCTAAAATAAAATCAACTAGGGAGTGGAAACCCTATGTTGGAAAGTAGACTAGAGAGTGGAAACCCTATGTGTAAAAATAAAATCATATAGGGAGTGAAGACGCTATGTTGGAAAAGAGACTAGCTATTGAGACCCTATGTCTAAAATAACATCAATTAGGGAGTGGAGACCCTATGTTAGAAAGGATACTAGGGAGTGGAGACCTTATGTCAAAAATAACGTCAACTAGGGAGTTGTGACCCTATGTTGGAAAAGCCGACTAGGGAGTGGAGACCCTATGTCTAGAATAACATCAACTAGGGAGTGGAGACCCTATATTGGAAAAGGCGACTAAGTAGTAGAGACCCTTTGTCTAAAATAAAAACAACTAGGGAGTGAAGACCCTATGTTAGAAAATATACTAGGGAGTGGAGACCCTTTGTCTAAAATAAAATCAATTAGGGAGTGGAGACCCTATTTTGGAAACGAGACTAAGAAGTGGAGACCCTATGTCTTAAAACATCAACAAGGGAGTGGGGACCATATGTTGGAAAAGCAGACTAGGAAGTGGAGACCCTATGTGTAAAAACATCAATTAGGGAGTGAAGACCCTATATTGGAAAAGGCGACTAGGGAGTGAAGACCCTATGTCTAAAATAACATCAACTAGGGTGTGGAGACCCTATGTTGGAAAAGGCGACTAATGAGTGGAGACCCTTTGTCTAAGATAAAATCAACTAGGGAGTGGAAACCATATGTTGGAAAGTACACTAGAAAGTGGAGACCCTATGTGTAAACATAAAATCAACTAGGGAGAGAAGACCCTATGTTGGAAAAGAGACTAGGGACTGGAGACCCTATGTCTAAAATAACATCTATTACGGAGTGAAGACCCTATGTTGGAAAGGAGATTAGGGAGTGGTGACCCTATGTCTAAAATAACATCAACTAGGGAATGGAGACCATATGTTGGAAAGGAGACTAGGGAGTGGAGATCCTATGTCTAAATTAACATCAACTAAGGAGTTGTGATCCTATGTTGGAAAGGAGACTAGGGAGTGGAAACCCTATGTTTAAAATAAAATCAGCTAGGTAGTGGAGACCGTATGTTGGAAAGGATACTAGAGAGTGGAGACCATATGTATAATAATAAAATAAACGAGGGAGTGGATGCCCTATTTTGGAAAAGCAGACTAGGGAGTGGAGACCCTATGTCTAAAAACACCAACTAGGGAGGGGAGACCCCATGTTGGAAAAGAGACTAGGGAGTGGAGACCCTATGTCCAAATTAACATCAACTAGAGACTGGAGACCCTATGTTGAAAAAAAGATTAGGGAGTGGAGACCCTATGTCCAAAATAACATCAACTAGGGAGTGGAGACCCTATGTTTGAAAAAAGATTAGGGAGTGGAGACCCTATGTCCAAAATAACATCAACTAGGGAGTTGTGACCCTATGTTGGGAAGAAGACTAGGGAATAGAAACCCTATGTCTAAAATAAAATCAACTAGGGAATGGAGACCCTATGCTGGAAAAGAGACTAGGGAGTGGAGATCCTATGTCTAAAATAAAAATTAACTATGGAGTGGAGACCCCATTTTGGAAAAGAGACTAGGGAGTGGAGGCCATATGAATCAAATAACATCAACTAGGGAATGGAGACCCTATGTTGGAAACACAGACTAGGGAGTGGATACCATATGTATAAAAACATCAACTAGGGAGTGGAGACCATATGTTGGAAAGTAGACTAGGGAGTGGAGACCCTATGTCTAAAATAACATCAACTAGGGAGTTGTGTCCCTATGTTGGAAAGGAGACTAGGGTGTGGAAACCATATGTCTAAAATAAATTCAACTAAGGAGTGGAGACCCTATATTGGAAAAGGCGACTAGGAAGTGGAGATCCTATGTCTAAAATAATATCAACTAGGGAGTGGAGACCCTCTGTTGAAAAAAGGTGACTAAGGAGTGGAGACCCTTTGTCTACAATAAAATCTACTAGGTAGTGGAAACCCTATGATGGAAACAAGAATAGAGAGTGGAGACCCTATGTGTCAAAATAAAATCATCTGGGGAGTAAAGACCCTATGTTGGAAAAGAGACTAGGGACTGGAGACCCTATGTCTAAAATAACATCAATTATGGAGTGGAGACCCTATGTTGGAAATGAGACTAGGGAGTGGAGACCCTATGTCTAAAATAACTTCAACTAGGGAATGGAGACCATATGTTGGAAAGGCGACTAGGGAGTGGAGACACTATGTCAAAAATAACATCAACTAGGGTGTGGAGACACAATGTTGGAAAAGGCGACTAAGGAGTAGAGACCCTTTGTCTAAAATAAAAACAACTAGGGAGTGAAGACCCTATGTTGGAAAATATACTAGGGAGTGGTGACCCTTTGTCTAAAATAAAATTAACATGGGAATGGAGACCCTATGTTGGAAACAAGACTAGGGAGTGGAGATCCTATGTCTAAAAACATCAACAAGGGAGTGGGGACCATATGTTGGAAAAGCAGACTAGGGAGTGGAGACTCTATGTCTAAGAACATCAACTAGGGAGTGAAGACCCTATATTGGAAAAGGCGACTAGGGAGTGGAGTCCCTATGTCTAAAATAACATCAACTAGGGAGTGGAGACCCTTTGTCTAAAATAAAATTAACTAGGGAGTGGAAACACTATGTTGGAAAGTAGACTAGAGAGTGGAGACCCTATGTGTAAAAATAAAATCAACTAGGGAGTGAAGACCCTATGTTGGAAAATAGACTAGGGACTGGAGACCCTATGTCTAAAATAACATCAATTAGGGAGTGAAGACCCTATATTGGAAAAGGAGACTAGGGAGTGGAGACCCTATGTCTAAAATAACATCAACTAGGGAGTAGAGACCCTATGTTGGAAAGTCGACTAGAGAGTGGAGACCCTATGTGTAAAAATAAAATCATATAGGGAGTGCAGACGCTATGTTGGAAAAGAGACTAGGTATTGGAGACCCTATGTCTAAAATAACATCAATTAGGGAGTGGAGACCCTATGTTAGAAAGGATACTAGGGAGTGGAGACCTTATGTCAAAAATAACGTCAACTAGGGAGTGGAGACCCTATGTTGGAAAAGCCGACTAGGGAGTGGAGACCCTATGTCTAGAATAACATCAACTAGGGAGTGGAGACCCTATATTGGAAAAGGCGACTAAGTAGTAGAGACACTTTGTCTAAAATAAAAACAACTAGGGAGTGAAGACCCTATGTTGGAAAATATACTAGGGATTGGAGACCCTTTGTCTAAAATAAAATCAACTAGGGATTGGAGACCCTATGTTGGAAACGAGACTAGGGAGTGGAGACCCTATTTCTAAAATAACATCAACTACGGAGTGGAGACCCTATGATGGAAAAGGCGACTAAGGAGTAGAGACCCTTTGTCTAAAATAAAAACAACTAGGGAGTGAAGACCCTATGTTAGAAAATATACTAGGGAGGGGAGACCCTTTGTCTAAAATAAAATCAATTAGGGAGTGGAGTCCCTTTGTTGGAAACGAGACTAGGGAGTGGAGTCCCTATGTCTAAAAACATCAACAAGGGAGTGGGGACCATATGTTGGAAACGCAGACTAGGAAGTGGATAACTTATGTGTAAAAACATCAATTAGGGAGTGAAGACCCTATATTGGAAAAGGCGACTAGGGAGTGAAGACCCTATGTCTAAAATAACATCAACTAGGGTGTGGAGACCCTATGTTGGAAAAAGCGACTAATGAGTGGAGACCCTTTGTCTAAAATAAAATCAACTATGGAGTGGAAACCCTGTGTTGGAAAGTAGACTAGAGAGTGGAGACCCTATGTGTAAAAATAAAATCAACTAGGGAGTGAAGACCCTATGTTGGAAAAGAGACTTGGGACTGGAGACCTTATGTCTAAAATAACAACAATTAGGGAGTGAAGACCCTATGTTAGAAAGGAGACTAGGGAGTGGAGACCCTATGTCTAAATTAACATCAACTAGGGAGTTGTGACCCTATGTTGGAAAAGGCGACTAAGGAGTGGAGACCCTTTGTCTAAAATAAAATAAACTAGGGAGTGGAAACCCTATGTTGGAAAGTAGACTACAGAGTGGAGACCCTATGTGTAAAAATAAAATCATATATGGAGTGAAGACCCTATGTTGGAAAAGAGACTAGGGATTGGAGAACGTATGTCTAAAAGAACATCAATTAGGGAGTGGAGACCCTATGTTGGAAAGGATACTAGGGAGTGGAGACCCTATGCCAAAAATAACATCAACTAGGGAGTGGAGACCCTATGTTGGAAAAGGCGACTAAGTAGTAGAGACCCTTTGTCTAAAATAAAAACAACTAGGAAGTGAAGACCCTATGTTGGAAAATATACTAGGGAGTGGAGACCCTTTGTCTAAAATAAAATCAACTAGGGAGTGGAGACCCTATGTTGGAAACGAGAGTAGGAAGTGGAGACACTATGTCTAAAATAACATCAACTAGGGAGTGGAGACCCTATGTTGGAAAAGGCGACTAAGGAGTAGAGACCCTTTGTCTAAAATAAAAACAACTAGGGAGTGAAGACCCTATGATAGAAAATATACTAGGGAGGGGGAGACCCTTTGTCTAAAATAAAATCAATGAGGGAGTGGAGACCCTATATTGAAAACGTGACTAGGGAGTGGAGTCCCTATGTCTAAAAACATCAACAAGGGAGTGGGGACCATATGTTGGAAAAGTAGACTAGGAAGTGGATACCCTATGTGTAAAAACATCAATTAGGAAGTGAAGACCCTATATTGGAAAAGGCGACAAGGGAGTGAAGACCCTATGTCTAAAATAACATCAACTAGGGCGTGGAGACCCTATGTTGGAAAAGGTGACTAATGAGTGGAGACCCTTTGTCTAAATTAAAATCAACTAGGGAGTGGAAACCCTATGTTGGAAAGTAGACTAGAGAGTGGAGACCCTATGTGTAAAAATAAAATCAACTAGGGAGTGAAGACCCTATGTTGGAAAAGAGACTTGGGACTGGAGACCCTATGTCTAAAATAACATCAATTAGGGAGTGAAGACCCTATGTTAGAAAGTAGACTAGGTAGTGGAGAACCTATGTCTAGATTAACATCAACTAGGGAGTTGTGACCCTATGTTGGAAAGGAGACTAGGGTGTGGAAACCCTATCTCTAAAATAAAATCAACTTGGGAGTGGAGACCGTATGTTGGAAAAGAGACTAGAGAGTGGAGACCCTATGTATAATAAAAAAAAACTAGGGAGTGGATGCCCTATGTTGGAAAAGCAGACTAGGGAGAGGAGACCCTATGTCTAAAAACATCAACTAGGGAGGGGAGACCCTATGTTGGAAAAGAGACTAGGGAGTGGAGACCCTATGTCCAAATTAACATCAACTAGGGAGTAGAGACCCTATGTTGGAAAAAAGATTAAGGAGTGGAGACGCTATGTCAAAAATAACATCAACTAGGGAGTGGAGACCCTATGTTTGAAAAAAAATTAGGGAGTGGAGACCCTATGTCCAAAATAACATCAACTAGGGAGTTGTGACCCTACGTTGGAAAGGAGATTAGGGAATGGTAAGCCTATGTATAAAATAAAATCAAATAGGGAATGGAGACCCTATGTTTGAAAAGAGACTAGGGAGTGGATATCCTATGTCTAAAATAAAATTAACTAGGGAGTGGAGACCCCATTTTGGAAAAAAGACTAGGGAGTGGAGGCCATATGAATCAAATAACATCAACTAGGGAATGGAGACCCTATGTTGGAAACACAGACTAGGGAGTGAATACCATATGTATAAAAACATCAACTAGGGAGTGGAGACTATATGTTGGAAAGGAGACTAGGGAGTGGAGACCCTATGTCTAAAATAACATCAACTAGGGAGTTGTGACCCTATGTTGGAAAGGAGACTACGGAGTGGAAACCCTATGTCTAAAATAAAATCAACTAAGGGGTGGAGACCCTATATTGGAAAAGGCGACTAGGAAGTGGAGACCCTATGTCTAAAATAACATCAACTAGGGAGTAGAGACCCTCTGTTGAAAAAAGGCGATTAAGGAGTGGAGACCCTTTGTCTACTAGGTAGTGGAAACCCTATGATGGAAACAAGACTAGAGAGTGGAGACCCTATGTGTAAAAATAAAATCATCTAGGGAGTGAAGACGCTATGTTGGAAAAGAGACTAGGGACTGGAGACCCTATGTCTAAAATAACATTAATTAGGGAGTGGAGACCCTATGTTGGAAATGAGACTAGGGAGTGGAGACCCTATGTCTAAAATAACATCAACTAGGGAATGGAGACCATATGTTCGAAAGGCAACTAGGGAGTGTAGACCCTATGTCTAAAATAACACCAACTAGGGTGTGTAGACCCTATGTTGGAAAAGGCGACTAAGGAGTAGAGACCCTTTGTCTAAAATAAAAACAACTAGGGAGCGAAGACCCTATGTCAGAAAGGAGACTAGGGATTGGAGACCCTATGTCTAAATTAACATCAACTAGGGAGTTGTCACCCTATGTTGGAAAGGAGACTAGGGTGTGGAAACCCTATCTCTAAAATAAAATTAACTAGGGAGTGGAGACCGTATATTAGAAAGGAGACTAGAGAGTGGAGACCCTATGTATAATAAAAAAATAAACTAGGGAGTGGATGCCCTATGTTGGAAAAGTAGACTAGGGAGTGGAGACCCTATGTCTAAAAATATCAACTAGAGATTGGAGACCCTATGTATAATAATAAAATAAACTAGGGAGTGGATGCCCTATGCTGGAAAAGCAGACTAGGGAGTGCAGACCCTATGTCTAAAAACATCAACTAGGGAGGGGAGACCCTATGTTGGAAAAGAGACTAAGGAGTGGAGACCCTATGTCCAAATTAACATCAACTAGGGAGTAGAGACCCTATGTTGGAAAAGATTAGGGAGTGGAGACCCTATGTCAAAAATATCATCAACTAGGGAGTGGAGGCCCTATGTCAAAAATAACATCAACTAGGGAGTGGAGACCCTATGTTGGAAAAAAGATTAGGGAGTGGAGACCCTATGTCCAAAATAACATCAACTAGGGAGTTGTGACCCTATGTTGGAAAGGAGACTAGAGAATGGAAACCCTATGTATAAAATAAAATCAAATAGGGAATGGAGACCCTATGTTGGAAAAGAGACTAGGGAGTGGAGATCCTATGTCTAAAATAAAATCAACTAGGGAGTGGAGACCCCATTTTGGAAAAGAGACTAGGGAGTGGAGGCCATATGAATCAAATAACATCAACTAGGGAATGGAGACCCTATGTTAGAAACACAGACTAGGGAGTGAATACCATATGTATAAAAACATCAACTAGGGAGTGGAGACCATATGTTGGAAAGAAGACTAGGGAGTGGAGACCCTATGCCTAAAATAACATCAACTAGGGAGTTGTGACCCTATGTTGGAAAGGAGACTAGGGAGTGGAAACCCAATGTCTAAAATAAAATCAACTAAGGGGTGGAGACCCTATATTGGAAAAGGCGACTAGGAAGTGGAGACCCTATGTCTAAAATAACATCAACTAGGTAGTGGAGACCCTCTGTTGAAAAAAGGCGACTAAGGAGTGGAGACCCTTTGTCTAAAATAAAATCTACTAGGTAGTGGAAACCCTATGATGGAAACAATACTAGAGAGTGGAGACCATATGTGTAAAAATAAAATCATCTAGGGAGTGAAGACGCTATGTTGGAAAAGAGACTAGGGACTGGAGACCCTATGTCTAAAATAACATCAATTAGGGAGTGGAGACACTATGTTGGAAATGAGACTAGGGAGTGGAGACCCTATGTCTAAAATAACATCAACTAGGGAATGGAGACCATATGTTCGAAAGGCGACTAGGGAGTGTAGACCCTATGTCTAAAATAACATCAACTAGGGTGTGTAGACCCTATGTTGGAAAAGGCGACTAAGGAGTAGAGACCCTTTGTCTAAAATAAAAACAACTAGGGAGTGAAGACCCTATGTTGGAAAATATACTAGGGATTGGAGACCCTTTGTCTAAAATAAAATCAACTAGGGATTGGAGACCCTATGTTGGAAACGGGACTAGGGAGTGGAGACCCTATGTCTAAAATAACATCAACTACGGAGTGGAGACCCTATGATGGAAAAGGCGACTAAGGAGTAGAGACCCTTTGTCTAAAATAAAAACAACTAGGGAGTGAAGACCCTATGTTAGAAAATATACTAGGGAGGGGAGACCCTTTGTCTAAAATAAAATCAATTAGGGAGTGGAGACCCTTTGTTGGAAACGAGACTAGGGAGTGGAGTCCCTATGTCTAAAAACATCAACAAGGGAGTGGGGACCATATGTTGGAAAAGCAGACTAGGAAGTGGATAACTTATGTGTAAAAACATCAATTAGGGAGTGAAGACCCTATATTGGAAAAGGGGACTAGGGAGTGAAGACCCTATGTCTAAAATAACATCAACTTGGGTGTGGAGACGCTATGTTGGAAAAAGCGACTAATGAGTGGAGACCCTTTGTCTAAAATAAAATCAACTATGGAGTGGAAACCCTATGTTGGAAAGTAGACTAGAGAGTGGAGACCCTATGTGTGAAAATAAAATCAACTAGGGAGTGAAGACCCTATGTTGGAAATGAGACTTGGGACTGGAGACCTTATGTCTAAAATAACATCAATTAGGGAGTGAAGACCCTATGTTAGAAAGGAGACTAGGGAGTGGAGACCCTATGTCTAAATTAACATCAACTAGGGAGTTGTGACTCTATGTTGGAAAAGGCGACTAAGGAGTGGAGACCCTTTGTCTAAAATAAAATCAACTAGGGAGTGGAAACCCTATGTTGGAAAGTAGACTACAGAGTGGAGACCCTATGTGTAAAAATAAAATCATATATGGAGTGAAGACCCTATGTTGGAAAAGAGACTAGGGATTGGAGAACGTATGTCTAAAAGAACATCAATTAGGGAGTGGAGACCCTATGTTGGAAAGGATACTAGGGAGTGGAGACCCTATGCCAAAAATAACATCAACTAGGGAGTGGAGACCCTATGTTGGAAAAGGCGACTAAGTAGTAGAGACCCTTTGTCTAAAATAAAAACAACTAGGGAGTGAAGACCCTATGTTGGAAAATATACTAGGGAGTGGGGACCCTTTGTCTAAAATAAAATCAACTAGGGAGTGGAGACCCTATGTTGGAAACGAGAGTAGGAAGTGGAGACACTATGTCTAAAATAACATCAACTAGGGAGTGGAGACCCTATGTTGGAAAAGGCGACTAAGGAGTAGAGACCCTTTGTCTAAAATAAAAACAACTAGGGAGTGAAGACCCTATGTTAGAAAATATACTAGGGAGGGGGAGACCCTTTGTCTAAAATAAAATCAATGAGGGAGTGGAGACCCTATATTGGAAACGTGACTAGGGAGTGGAGTCCCTATGTGTAAAAACATCAACAAGGGAGTGGGGACCATATGTTGGAAAAGTAGACTAGGAAGTGGATACCCTATGTGTAAAAACATCAATTAGGAAGTGAAGACCCTATATTCGAAAAGGCGACTAGGGAGTGAAGGCTCTATGTCTAAAATAACATCAACTAGGGCGTGGAGACCCTACGTTGGAAAAGGCGACTAATGAGTGGAGACCCTTTGTCTAAATTAAAATCAACTAGGGAGTAGAAACCCTATGTTGGAAAGTAGACTAGAGAGTGGAGACCCTATGTGTAAAAATAAAATCAACTAGGGAGTGAAGACCCTATGTTGGAAAAGAGACTTGGGACTGGAGACCCTATGTCTAAAATAACATCAATTAGGGAGTGAAGACCCTATGTTAGAAAGTAGACTAGGTAGTGGAGACCCTATGTCTAGATTAACATCAACTAGGGAGTTGTGACCCTATGTTGGAAAGGAGACTAGGGTGTGGAAACCCTATCTCTAAAATAAAATCAACTTGGGAGTGGAGACCGTATGTTGGAAAAGAGACTAGAGAGTGGAGACCCTATGTATAATAAAAAAATAAACTAGGGAGTGGATGCCCTATGTTGGAAAAGCAGACTAGGGAGAGGAGACCCTATGTCTAAAAACATCAACTAGGGAGGGGAGACCCTATGTTGGAAAAGAGACTAGGGAGTGGAGACCTTATGTCCAAATTAACATCAACTAGGGAGTAGAGACCCTATGTTGGAAAAACGATTAGGGAGTGGAGAAGCTATGTCAAAAATAACATCAACTAGGGAGTGGAGACCCTATGTTGGGAAAAAGATTAGGGAGTGGAGACCCTATGTCCAAAATAACATCAACTAGGGAGTTGTGACCCTACGTTGGAAAGGAGATTAGGGAATGGTAAGCCTATGTCTGAAATAAAATCAAATAGGGAATGGAGACCCTATGTTTGAAAAGAGACTAGGGAGTGGATATCCTATGTCTAAAATAAAATCAACTAGGGAGTGGAGACCCCATTTTGGAAAAAAGACTAGGGAGTGGAGGCCATATAAATCAAATAACATCAACTAGGGAATGGAGACCCTATGATGGAAACACAGACTAGGGAGTGAATACCATATGTATAAAAACATCAACTAGGGAGTGGAGACTATATGTGGGAAAGGAGACTATGGAGTGGAGACCCTATGTCTAAAATAACATCAACTAGGGAGTTGTGACCCTATGTTGGAAAGGAGACTACGGAGTGGAAACCCTATGTCTAAAATAAAATCAACTAAGGGGTGGAGACCCTATATTGGAAAAGGCGACTAGGAAGTGGAGACCCTATGTCTAAAATAACATCAACTAGGGAGTGGAGACCCTCTGTTGAAAAAAGGCGATTAAGGAGTGGAGACCCTTTGTCTAAAATAAAATCTACTAGGTAGTGGAAACCCTATGATGGAAACAAGACTAGAGAGTGGAGACCCTATGTGTAAAAATAAAATCATCTAGGGAGTGAAGACGCTATGTTGGAAAAGAGACTAGGGACTGGAGACCCTGTGTCTAAAATAACATTAATTAGGGAGTGGAGACCCTATGTTGGAAATGAGACTAGGGAGTGGAGACCCTATGTCTAAAATAACATCAACTAGGGAATGAAGACCATATGTTCGAAAGGAAACTAGGGAGTGTAGACCCTATGTCTAAAATAACACCAACTAGAGTGTGTAGACCCTATGTTGGAAAAGGCGACTAAGGAGTAGAGACCCTTTGTCTAAAATAAAAACAACTAGGGAGCGAAGACCCTATGTCAGAAAGGAGACTAGGGATTGGAGACCCTATGTCTAAATTAACATCAACTAGGGAGTTGTCACCCTATGTTGGAAAGGAGACTAGGGTGTGGAAACCCTATCTCTAAAATAAAATTAACTAGGGAGTGGAGACCGTATATTAGAAAGGAGACTAGAGAGTGGAGACCCTATGTATAATAAAAAAATAAACTAGGGAGTGGATGCCCTATGTTGGAAAAGTAGACTAGGGAGTGGAGACCCTATGTCTAAAAATATCAACTTGAGATTGGAGACCCTATGTATAATAATAAAATAAACTAGGGAGTGGATGCCCTATGTTGGAAAAGCAGACTAGGGAGTGCAGACCCTATGTCTAAAAACATCAACTAGGGAGGGGAGACCCTATGTTGGAAAAGAGACTAAGGAGTGGAGACCCTATGTCCAAATTAACATCAACTAGGGAGTAGAGACCCTATGTTGGAAAAGATTAGGGAGTGGAGACCCTATGTCAAAAATATCATCAACTAGGGAGTGGAGACCCTATGTCCAAAATAACATCAACTAGGAAGTTGTGACCCTATGTTGGAAAGGAGACTAGGGAATGGAAACCCTATGTATAAAATAAAATCAAATAGGGAATGGAGACCCTATGTTGGAAAAGAGACTAGGAAGTGGAGATCCTATGTCTAAAATAAAATCAACTAGGGAGTGGAGACCCCATTTTGGAAAAGAGACTAGGGAGTGGAGGCCATATGAATCAAATAACATCAACCAGGGAATGGAGACCCTATGTTAGAAACACAGACTAGGGAGTGAATACCATATGTATAAAAACATCAACTAGGGAGTGGAGACCATATGTTGGAAAGAAGACTAGGGAGTGGAGACCCTATGTCTAAAATAACATCAACTAGGGAGTTGTGACCCTATGTTGGAAAGGAGACTAGGGAGTGGAAACCCAATGTCTAAAATAAAATCAAATAAGGGGTGGAGACCCTATATTGGAAAAGGCGACTAGGAAGTGGAGACCCTATGTCTAAAATAACATCAACTAGGTAGTGGAGACCCTCTGTTGAAAAAAGGCGACTAAGGAGTGGAGACCCTTTGTCTAAAATAAAATCTACTAGGTAGTGGAAACCCTATGATGGAAACAAGACTAGAGAGTGGAGACCATATGTGTAAAAATAAAATCATCTAGGGAGTGAAGACGCTATGTTGGAAAAGAGACTAGGGACTGGAGACCCTATGTCTAAAATAACATCAATTAGGGAGTGGAGACACTATGTTGGAAATGAGACTAGGGAGTGGAGACCCTATGTCTAAAATAACATCAACTAGGGAATGGAGACCATATGTTCGAAAGGCGACTAGGGAGTGTAGACCCTATGTCTAAAATAACATCAACTAGGGTGTGTAGACCCTATGTTGGAAAAGGCGACTAAGGAGTAGAGACCCTTTGTCTAAAATCAAAACAACTAGGGAGCGAAGACCCTATGTTGGAAAATATACTAGGGAGTGGAGACCCGTTGTCTAAAATAAAATCAACTTGGGAATGGAGACCCTATATTGGAAACAAGACTAGGGAGTGGAGACCCTATGTCTAAAAACATAAACATGGGAGTGGGGACCATATGTTGGAAAAGCAGAATAGGGAGTGGATACCATATGTATAAAAACAACTAGGGAGTGAAGATCCTATATAGGAAAAGGCGACTAGGGAGTGGAGTCCCTATATCTAAAATAACATCAACTAGGGAGTGAAGACCCTATGTTGGAAAAGGCGACTAAGGAGTGGAGACCCTTTGTCTAAAATAAAATCAACTAGGGAGTGGAAACACTATGTTGGAAAGTATACTAGAGAGTGGAGACCCTATGTGTAAAAATAAAATCAACTAGGGAGTGAAGACCCTATGTTGGAAAATAGACTAGGGAGTGGAGACCCTATGTCTAAAATAACATCAATTAGGGAGTGAAGACCCTATGTTTGAAAGGAGACTAGGGAGTGGAGACCCTATGTCTAAAATAACATCAACTACGGAATGGAGACCATACGTTGGAAAGGAGACTAGGGAGTGGAGACCCTATGTCTAAAATAACATCATCTAGGGAGTTGTGACCCTATGTTGGAAAGGAGACTAGGGAGTGAAAACCCTATGTCTAAAATAAAATCAACTAGGGAGTGGAGACCGTATGTTGGAAAGGAGACTAGAGAGTGGAGACCCTATGTATAATAATTAAATCAACTAGGGAGTGGATACCCTATGTTGGAAAAGCGGACTAGGGAGTGGAGACCCTATGTCTAAAAACATCAACTAGGGAGTGGAGACTTTATGTTGGAAAAGAGACTAGGGGTTGGAGACCCTATGTCTAAAATAACATCAATTAGGGAAAGGAGACCCTATGTTAGAAAGGAGACTAGGGAGTGGAGAACGTATGTCTAAAATAACATCAACTAGGGAATGGAGACCATATATTGGAAAGGAGACTAGGGAGTGTAGACCCAATGCCTAAAATCACATCAATTAGGGAGAGGAGACCCTATGTTGGAAAAGAGACTAGGAAATTGAGACCCTATGTCTAAAATAACATCAACTAGGGAATGGAGACCATATGTTGAAAATGAGACTAGGGAGTGGAGACCCTATGTCTAAATTAACATCAACTAGGGAGTTGTGACCTTATGTTAGAAAGAAGACTAGGAAGTGGAAACCCTATGTCTAAAATAAAATCAACTAGGGAGTGGAGACCCTATGTCTAAAATAACATCAATTAGGGAGTGAAGACCCTATGTTTGAAAGGAGACTAGGGAGTGGAGACCCTATGTCTAAAATAACATCAACTAGGGAATGGAGACCACACGTTGGAAAGAAGACTAGGGAGTGGAGACCCTATGTCTAAAATAACATCATCTAGGGAGTTGTGACCCTATGTTGGAAAGGAGACTAGGGAGTGAAAACCCTATGTCTAAAATAAAATCAACTAGGGAGTGGAGACCGTATGTTGCAAAGGAGACTAGAGAGTGGAGACCCTATGTATAATAATAAAATCAACTAGGGAGTGGATACCCTATGTTGGAAAAGCAGACTAGGGAGTGGAGACCCTATGTCTAAAAACATCAACTAGGGAGTGGAGACTTTATGTTGGAAAAGAGACTAGGGGTTGGAGACCCTATGTCTAAAATAACATCAATTAGGGAAAGGAGAGCCTATGTTAGAAAGGAGACTAGGGAGTGGAGAACGTATGTCTAAAATAACATCAACTAGGGAATGGAGACCATATATCGGAAAGGAGACTAGGGAGTGTAGACCCTATGCCTAAAATCACATCAATTAGGGAGAGGAGACCCTATGTTGGAAAAGAGACTAGGAAATTGAGACCCTATGTCTAAAATAACATCAACTAGGGAATGGAGACCATATGTTGAAAATGAGACTAGGGAGTGGAGACCCTATGTCTAAAATAACATCAACTAGGGAGTTGTGACCTTATGTTAGAAAGAAGACTAGGAAGTGGAAACCCTATGTCTAAAATAAAACCAACTAGGAAGTGGAGACTCTATGTCTAAAAACACCAACTAGGGAGTGAAGACCTTATATTGGAAAAGGCGACTAGGGAGTGAAGAACCTATGTCTAAAATAATATCAACTACGGAGTGGAGACCCTATGTTGGAAAAGGCGACTAAAGAGTGGAAACCCTTTGTCTAAAATAAAATCAACTAGGGAGTGGGAACCCTATGTTGGAAAGTAGACTAGAAAGTGAGACCCTATGTGTAAAAATAAAATCAACTACGAAGTGAAGACCCTATGTTGGAAAAGAGACTATGGACTGGAGACCCTACGTCTAAAATAACATCAATTAGGGAGTGAAGACCCTATGGTAGAAAGGAGACTAGGGAGTAGAGACACTATGTCTAAAATAACATCAACTAGGGAATAGAGACCATTTATTGGAAATGAGACTAGGGAGTGGAGACCCTATGTCTAAAATAACATCAACTAGGGAGTTGTGATCCTATGTTGGAAAGGATACTAGGGAGTGGAAACCCTATGTCTAAAATAAAATCAACTAGGGAGTGGAGACTGTATGTTGGAAAGTAGACTAGAGAGTGGAGACCCTATGTAAAATAATAAAATAAACTAGGGAGTGGATACCCTATGTTGAAAAGTAGACTAGGGAGTGGAGACCCTATGTCTAAAAACATAAACTAGGGAGTGGATACCCTATGTTGAAAAGGAGACTAGGAAGTGGAGACCCTATGTCCAAATTAACATCAACTCGAGAGTGGAGACCCTATGTTGGAAACATGATTAGGGAGTGGAATCCCTATGTCCAAAATAACATCAACTAGGGAGTGGAGACCCTATGATGGAAAAAAGATTAGGGAGTGGAGACCCTATGTCAAAAATAACATCAACTAGGGAGTTGTGCCCCTATGCTGGAAAGCAGACTAGGGAGTGGAAACCCTATATCTAAAATAAAATCAACTAGGGAGTGGAGACCCTATGTTGGAAAAGAGACTAGGGAGTGGAGACCCTATGTCTAAAATAACATCAACTAGGGAATGGAGACCATATGTTGTAAATGAGACTAGGGAGTGGAGACCCTATGTCTAAAATAACATCAACTAGGGAGTTGTGACCTTATGTTAGAAAGAAGACTAGGAAGTGGAAACCCTATGTCTAAAATAAAATCAACTAGGGAGTGGAGACCCTATGTCTAAAAACATCAACAAGTTAGTGGGGACCATATGTTGGAAAAACAGACTAGGAAGTGGAGACTCTATGTCTAAAAACACCAACTAGGGAGTGAAGACCCTATATTGGAAAAGGCGACTAGGAAGTGAAGAACCTATGTCTAAAATAATATCAACTACGGAGTGGAGACCCTATGTTGGAAAAGGCGACTAAGGAGTGGAGACCCTTTGTCTAAAATAAAATCAACTAGGGAGTGGGAACCCTATGTTGGAAAGTAGAATAGAAAGTGGAGACCCTATGTGTAAAAATAAAATCAACTAGGAAGTGAAGACCCTATGTTGGAAAAGAGACTATGGACTGGAGACCCTACGTCTAAAATAACATCAATTATGGAGTGAAGACCCTATGGTAGAAAGGAGACTAGGGAGTGGAGACACTATGTCTAAAATAACATCAACTAGGGAATGGAGACCATATCTGGAAATGAGACTAGGGAGTAGAGACCCTATGTCTAAAATAACATCAACTAGGGAGTTGTGATCCTATGTTGGAAAGGATACTAGGGAGTGGAAACCCTATGTCTAAAATAAAATCAACTAGGGAGTGGAGACTGTATGTTGGAAAGGAGACTAGAGAGTGGAGACCCTATGTAAAATAATAAAATAAACTAGGGAGTAGATACCCTATGTTGAAAAGGAGACTAGGGAGTGGAGACCCTATGTCTAAAAACATCAACTAGGGAGTGGATACCCTATGTTGAAAAGGAGACTAGGGAGTGGAGACCCTATGTCAAAATTAACATCAACTCCAGAGTGGAGACCCTATGTTGGAAACATGATTAGGGAGTGGAAACCCTATGTCCAAAATAACATCAACTAGGGAGTGGAAACCCTATGATGGAAAAAAGATTAGGGAGTGGAGACCCTATGTCAAAAATAACATCAACTAGGGAGTTGTGACCCTATGTTGGAAAGCAGACTAGGGAGTGGAAACCCTATATCTAAAATAAAATCAACTAGGGAGTGGAGACCCTATGTTGGAAAAGTGACTAGGGAGTGGAGACCCTATGTCTAAAATAACATCAACTAGGGAATGGAGACCATATGTTGAAAATGAGACTAGGGAGTGGAGACCCTATGTCTAAAATAACTTCAACTAGGGAGTTGTGACCTTATGTTAGAAAGAAGACTAGGAAGTGGAAACCCTATGTCTAAAATAAAATCAACTAGGGAGTGGAGACCCTATGTCTAAAAACATCAACAAGTTAGTGGGGACCATATGTTGGAAAAACAGACTAGGAAGTGGAGACTCTATGCCTAAAAACACCAACTAGGGAGTGAAGACCCTATATTGGAAAAGGCGACTAGGGAGTGAAGAACCTATGTCTAAAATAATATCAACTACGGAGTGGAGACCCTATGTTGGAAAATGCGACTAAGGAGTGGAGACCCTTTGTCTAAAATAACATGAATTAGGGAGTAAAGACCCTATGTTTGAAAGGAGACTAGGGAGTGGAGACCCTATGTCTATAACATCAACTAGGGAATGGAGACCATACGTTGGAAAGGAGACTAGGGAGTGGAGACCCTATGTCTAAAATAACATCATCTAGGGAGTTGTGACCCTATGTTGGAAAGGAGACTAGGGAGTGAAAACCCTATGTCTAAAATAAAATCAACTAGGGAGTGGAGACCGTATGTTGGAAAGGAGACTAGAGAGTGGAGACCCTATGTATAATAATTAAATCAACTAGGGAGTGGATACCCTATGTTGGAAAAGCGGACTAGGGAGTGGAGACCCTATGTCTAAAAACATCAATTAGGGAGTGGAGACTTTATTTTGGAAAAGAGACTAGGGGTTGGAGACCCTATGTCTAAAATAACATCAATTAGGGAAAGGAGACCCTATGTTAGAAAGGAGACTAGGGAGTGGAGAACGTATGTCTAAAATAACATCAACTAGGGAATGGAGACCATATATTGGAAAGGAGACTAGGGAGTGTAGACCCAATGCCTAAAATCACATCAATTAGGGAGAGGAGACCCTTGTTGGAAAAGAGACTAGGAAATTGAGACCCTATGTCTAAAATAACATCAACTAGGGAATGGAGACCATATGTTGAAAATGAGACTAGGGAGTGGAGACCCTATGTCTAAAATAACATCAACTAGGGAGTTGTGACCTTATGTTAGAAAGAAGACTAGGAAGTGGAAACCCTATGTCTAAAATAAAATCAACTAGGGAGTGGAGACCCTATGTCTAAAATAACATCAATTAGGGAGTGAAGACCCTATGTTTGAAAGGAGACTAGGGAGTGGAGACCCTATGTCTAAAATAACATCAACTAGGGAATGGAGACCATACGTTGGAAAGGAGACTAGGGAGTGGAGACCCTATGTCTAAAATAACATCATCTAGGGAGTTGTGACCCTATGTTTGAAAGGAGACTAGGGAGTGAAAACCCTATGTCTAAAATAAAATCAACTAGGGAGTGGAGACCATATGTTGCAAAGGAGACTAGAGAGTTGAGACCCTATGTATAATAATAAAATCAACTAGGGAGTGGATACCCTATGTTGGAAAAGCGGACTAGGGAGTGGAGACCCTATGTCTAAAATAACATCAACTAGGGAATGGGGACCATATATTGGAAATGAGGCTAGGGAGTGGAGACCCTATGTCTAAAATAACATCAACTAGGGAGTTGTGATCCTATGTTGGAAAGGATACTAGGGAGTGGAAACCCTATGTCTAAAATAAAATCAACTAGGGAGTGGAGACTGTATGTTGGAAAGGAGACTAGAGAGTGGAGACCCTATGTAAAATAATAAAATAAACTAGGGAGTGGATACCCTATGTTGAAAAGGAGACTAGGGAGTGGAGACCCTATGTCTAAAAACATCAACTAGGGAGTGGAGACCCTATGTCCAAATTAACATCAACTCAAGAGTGGAGACCCTATGTTGGAAACATGATTAGGGAGTGGAAACCCTATGTCCAAAATAACATCAACTAGGGAGTGGAGACCCTATGATGGAAAAAAGATTAGGGAGTAGAGACCCTATGTCAAAAATAACATCAACTAGGGAGTTGTGACCCTATGTTGGAAAGCAGACTAGGGAGTGGAAACCCTATATCTAAAATAAAATCAACTAGGGAGTGGAGACCCTATGTTGGAAAAGAGACTAGGGAGTGGAGACCCTATGTCTAAAATAAAATCAACTAAGGAGTGGAGACCCCATTGTGGAAGAGAGACTAGGGAGTGGAGGACATATAAATCAAATAACATCAACTAGAGAATGGAGAACCTATGTTGGAAACACAGACTAGGGAGTGGATAACATATGTATAAAAACATCAACTAGGGAGTGGAGACCATACATTGGAAAAGCATACTAGGTAGTGGAGACCCTATGTTGGAAAAGCAGACTAGGAAGTGGAGACCCTATGTTTAAAAACATCAACTAGGGAATGAAGACCCTATATTGGAAAAGGCGTCTAGGAAGTGAAGACTCTATGTTGGAAAGGAGACTAGGGAGTAGAGACCCTGTGTCTAAAATAACATCAACTAGCGAATGGAGACCATATGTTGGAAATGAGACTAGGGAGTGGATACACTATGTCTAAAATAACATCAACTGGGGAGTTGTGACCCTATGTTGGAAAGGTGACTAGGGAGTGGAAACCCTATATCTAAAATAAAATAAACTAGGGAGTGGAGACCCTATGTTGGAAAAGAGACTACGTAGTGGAGACCCTATGTCAAAAAACATCAACTAGGGAGTGGGGACCATATTTTGGAAAAGCAGACTAGGAAGTACAGACCCTATGTGTAAAAACATCAATTAGGAAGTGAAGACCCTATATTGGAAAAGGCGACTAGGGAGTGAAGACCCTATGTCTAAAATAACATCAACTAGGGTGTGGAGACCCTATGTTGGAAAAGGCGACTAATGAGTGGAGACCCTTTGTCTAAAATAAAATCAACTAGGGAGTGGAAACCCTATGTTGGAAAGTAGACTAGAGAGCGGAGACCCTATGTGTAAAAATAAAATCATATAGGGAGTGAAGACCCTATGTTGGAAAAGAGACTAGGGACTGGAGACCCTATGTCTAAAATAACATAAATTACGGAGTGGAGACCCTATGTTAGAAAGGAGAGTAGGGAGTGGAGACCCTATGTCTAAAATTACATCAACTAGAGAATGGAGACCATATGTTGGAAAGGAGAGTAGGGAGTGGAGACCCTATGTCTAAATTAACATCAACTAAGGAGTTTTGACCCTATGTTGGAAAGGAGACTAGGGAGTGAAAACCCTATGTCTAAAATAAAATCAACTAGGGAGTGGAGACCGTATATTGAAAAGGAGACTAGAGAGTGGAGACCCTATGTATAATAATAAAATAAAACTAGGGAGTGGATGCCCTATGTTGGAAAAGCAGACTAGGGAGTGCAGACCCTATGTCTAAAAACATCAACTAGGGAGGGGAGACCCTATATTGGAAAAGAGACTAGGGAGTGGAGACCCTATGTCCGAATTAACATCAACTAGGGAGTGGAGACCCTATGTCCAAAATAACATCAACTAGGGAGTGGAGACCCTATGTCCAAAATAACATCAACTAGGGAGTTGTGATCCTATGTTGGGAAGGAGACTTGGGAATGGAAACCCTATGGCTAAAATAAAGTCAACTAGGGAATGGAGACCCTATGTTGGAAAAGAGACTAGGGAGTGGAGATCCTATGTCTAACATAAAATCAACTAGAGAGTGTAGACCCTATTTTGCAAAAGAGACTAGGGAGTGAAGGCAATATGAATCAAATAACATCAACTAGGGAATGGAGACCCTATGTTCGAAACACAGACTAGGGAGTGGATACCATATGTATAAAAACATCAACTAGGGAGTGGAGACCATATGTTGGAAATGAGACTAGGGAGTGGACAACCTATGTCTAAAATAACATCAAATAGGGAGTTGTGACCCTATGTTGGAAAGGAGACTAGGGAGTGGAAACCCTATGTCTAAAATAAAATCAACTAAGGAGTGGAGACCCTATATTGGAAATGGCGACTAGGAAGTGGAGACCCTATGTCTAAAATAACATCAACTAGGGAGTGGAGACCCTCTGTTGAAAAAAGGCAACTAAGGAGTGGAGACCCTTTGTCTATAATAAAATCTACTAGGAACTGGAAACCCTACGATAGAAACAAGACTAGAGAGTGGAGACCTTATGTGTAAAAATAAAAACATCTAGGGAGTAAAGACCCTATGTTGCAAAAGAGACTAGGGACTGGAGACCCTATGTCTAAAATAACATCAATTAGGGAGTGGAGACCCTATGTTGGAAATAAGACTAGGGAGTGGAGACCCTATGTCTAAAATAACTTCAACTAGGGAATGGAGACCATATGTTGGAAAGGCTACTAGGGAGTGGAGACCCTAAGTCTAAAATAACATCCACTAGGGAGTGGAGACCCTATGTTGGAAAAGGGGACTAAGGAGTAGAGACCCTTTGTCTAAAATAAAAACAACTAGGGAGCGAAGACCCAATGTTGGAAAATATACTAGGGAGTGGTGACCCTTTGTCTAAAATAAAATCAACTTGGGAATGGAGACCCTATGTTGGAAACGAGACTAGGGAGTGTAGACCCTATGTCTAAAAACATCAACAAGGGAGTGGGGACCATATGTTGGAAAAGCAGACTAGGAAGTGGAGACTCTATGTCTAAGAACATCAACTAGGGAGTGAAGACCCTATATTGAAAAAGGCGACTAAGGAGTGGAGTCCCTATGTCTAAAATAACATCAACTAGGGAGTGGAGACCCTATGTTGGAAAAAGCGACTAAGGAGTGGAGACCCTTTGTCTAAAATAAAATCAACTAGGGAGTGGAAACCCTATGTTGGAAAGTAGACTAGAGAGTGCAGACCCTATGTGTAAAAATAAAATCATATAGGGAGTGAAGACCCTATGTTGGAAAAGAGACTAGGGATTGGAGACCCTATGTCTAAAGTAACATCAATTAGGGAGTGGAGACCCTATGTTGGAAAGGATAATAGGGAGTGGAGACCCTATGTCAAAAATAACATCAACTAGGGAGTGCCGACCCTATGTTGGAAAAGGCGACTAAGGAGTGGAGACCCTATGTCTAAAATAACATCAACTAGGGAGTGGAGACCCTATGTTGGAAAAGGCGACTAAGTAGTAGAGACCCTTTGTCTAAAATAAAAACAACTAGGGAGTGGAGACCCTATGTTGGAAAAAAGATTAGGGAGTGGAGACCCTATGTCCAAAATAAAATCAACTAGGGAGTGGAGACCCTATTTTGGAAAAGAGACTAGGGAGTGGAGGCCATATGAATCAAATAACATCAACTAGGGAATGGAGACCCTATGTTTAAAACACAGACTAGGGAGTGGATACCATATGTATAAAAATATCAATTAGAGAGTGGAGACCATATGTTGGAAAGGAGACTAGGGAGTGGAGACCCTATGTCTAAAATAACATCAACTAGGGTGTTGTGACCCTATGTTGGAAAGGAGAATAGGGAGTGGAAACCCTATGTCTAAAATAAATTCAACTAGGGAGTGGAGATCCTATATTGGAAAAGGCGACTAGGAAGTGGAGACCCTATGTCTAAAATAACATCAACTAGGGAGTGGAGACCATCTATTGAAAAAAGGTGACTAAGGAGTGGAGACCCTTTGTCTAAAATAAAATCTACTAGGTAGTGGAAACCCTATGATGGAAACAAGACTAGAGAGTGGAGACCCTATGAGTAAAAATAAAATCATCTAGGGAGTGAAGACCCTATGTTGGAAAAGAGACTAGGGACTGGAGACCCTATGTCTAAAATAACATCAATTAGGGAGTGGAGACCCTATGTTGGAAATGAGACTATGGAGTAGAGACCCTATGACTAAAATAACTTCAACTAGGGAATGGAGACCATATGTTGGAAAGGCGACTAGGGAGTGGAGACCCTATGTCTAAAATAACATCAACTACGGTGTGGAGACCCTATGTTAGATAAGGTGACTAAGGAGTAAAGACCCTTTGTCTAAAATAAAAAAAACTAGGGAACGAAGACCCTATGTCTGAAAATATACTAGGGAGTGGTGACCCTTTGTCTAAAATAAAATCAACTTTGGAATGGAGATCCTATGTTGGAAACGAGACTAGGGAGTGGAGACCTTATGTCTAAAAACATCTACAAGGGAGTGGGGACCATATATTGGAAAAGCAGACTAGGGAGTGGAGACTCTATGTCTAAGAACATCAACTAGGAAGTGAAGACCTTATATTGGAAAAGGCTACTAGGGAGTGGAGTCCCTATGTCTAAAATAACATCAAATAGGGAGTGGAGACCCTATGTTTGAAAAGGCGACTAAGGAGTGGAGACCCTTTGTCTAAAATAAAATCAACTAGGGAGTGGAAACACTATGTTGGAAAGTAGACTAGAGAGTGGAGACCCTATGTGTAAAAATAAAATCAACTAGGGAGTGAAAATCCTATGTTGGAAAATAGACTAGGGACTGGAGACCCTATGTCTGAAATAACATCAATTAGGGAGTGAAGACCCTATATTGGAAAAGGAGACTAGGGAGTGGAGACCCTATGTCTAAAATAACATCAACTAGGGAGTGAAGACCCTATGTTGGAAAGGATTCTAGGGATTAGAGACCCTATGTCAAAAATAACATCAACTAGAGAGTGGAGACCCTATGTTGGAAAAGGCGACTAGGGAGTGGAGACCCTATGTCTAAAATAACATCAACTAGGGAGTGGATACCCTATGTTGGAAAAGGCGACTAAGTAGTAGAGACCCTTTGTCTAAAATTAAAACAAGTAGGCAGAGAAGACCCTATGTTGGAAAATATACTAGGGAGTGGAGACCCTTTGTCTAAAATAAAATCAACTAGGGAGTGGAGACCTTATGTTGGAAACGAGACTCGGGAGTGGAGACCCCATGTCTAAAATAAGATCAACTAGGGTGTGGAGACCCTATGTTGGAAAAGGCGACTAAGGAGTAGATACCCTTTGTCTAAAATAAAAACAACTAGGGAGCGAAGACCCTATGTTGGAAAATATACTAGGGAGTGGTGACCCTTTGTCTAAAAGAAAAACAACTTTGGAATGGAGATCCTATGTTGGAAACAAGACTAGGGAGTGGAGACCCTATGTCTAAAAACATCTACAAGGGAGTGGGGACCATATGTTAGAAAAGCAGACTAGGGAGTGGAGACCCTATGTTGGAAAAGGCGACTAAGGAGTGGAGACCCTTTGTCTAAAATAAAATCAACTAGGGAGTGGAAACACTATGTTGGAAAGTAGACTAGAGAGTGGACACCCTATGTGTAAAAATAAAATCAACTTGGGAGTGTTGACCCTATATTGGATAATATACTAGGGAGTGGAGACCCTTTATCTAAAATAAAATCAACTAGGGAGTGGAGACCTTATGTTGGAAACGAGACTAAGGAGTGGAGACCCTATGTCTAAAATAACATCAACTAGGGAGTGGATACCCTATGTTGGAAAAGGCGACTAAGTAGTAGAGACCCTTTGTCTAAAATAAAAACAACTAGGGAGTGAAGACCCTATGTTGGAAAATATATTAGGGAGTGGAGAACCTTTGTCTAAAATAAAATCAACTACGGAGTGGAGACCTTATGTTGGTAACGAGACTAGGGAGTGGAGACCCTATGCCAAAAATAACATCAACTAGGGAGTGGAGACCTTATGTTGGAAAAGGTGACTTAGGAGTAGAGACCCTTTGTCTAAAATAAAAACAACTAGGGAGTGAAGACCCTATGTTAGAAAATATACTATGGAGTGGAGACCCTTTGTCTAAAATAAAATCAATTAGGGAGTGGAGACCCAATGTTGGAAGCGAGACTATGAGTGGAGACCCTATGTCTAAAAACATCAAAAAGGGAGTGGGGACCATATGTTGGAAAAGAAGACTAGGAAGTGGAGACCTTATGTGTAAAAACATCAATTAGGGAGTGAAGACCCTATATTGGAAAAAGGCGACTAGGGAGTGGAGTCCCTATGTCTAAAATAACATCAACTAGGGAGTGGAGACCCTATGCTGGAAAAGGCGACTAAGGAGTGAAGACCCATTGTCTAAAATAAAATCAACTAGGGAGTGGAAACACTATGTTGGAAAGTTACTAGAGAATGGAGACCCTATGTGTAAAAATAAAATCAACTAGGGAGTGAAGACCCTATGTTGGAAAATAGACTAGGGACTGGAGACCCTATGTCTGAAATAACATCAATTAGGGAGTGAAGACCCTATATTGGAAAAGGAGACTAGGGAGTGGAGACCCTATGTCTAAAATAACATCAACTAGGGAGTGGAGACCCTATGTTGGAAAGGATTCTCGGGAGTGGAGACCCTATGTCAAAAATAACATCAACTAGGGAGTGGAGACCCTATGTTGGAAAAGGCGACTAGGGAGTGGAGATCCGATGTCTAAAATAACATCAACTAGGAAGTGGAGACCCTATGTTGGAAAAGGCGACTAAGTAGTAGAGACCCTTTGTCTAAAATAAAAAAAACTAGGGAGTGAAGACCTTATGTTGGAAAATATACTAGGGAGTGGAGACCCTTTGTCTAAAATAAAATCAACTAGGGAGTGGAGACCTCATGTTGGAAACGAGACTAGGGAGTGGAGACCCTATGTCTAAAATAACATCAACTAGGGAGTGGAGACCCTATGTTGGAAAAGGAGACTAATGAGTAGAGACCCTTTGTCTAACATAAAAACAACTAGGGAGTGAAGATCCTATGTTAGAAAATATACTAGGGAGTGGAGACCCTATGTGTAAAAATAAAATCAACTAGGGAGTGAAGACCCTGTGTTGGAAAATAGACTAGGGACTGGAGACCCTATGTCCAAAATAACATCAATTAGTGAGTGAAGACCCTATATTGGAAAAGGAGACTAGGGAGTGGAGACCCTATGTCTAAAATAACATCAACTAGGGTGTGGAGACCCTATGTTGGAAAAGGCGACTAAGCAGTAGAGACCCTTTGTCTAAAATAAAAACAACTAGTGAGCGAAGACCCTATGTTGGAAAATATACTAGGGAGTGGTGAACCTTTGTCTAAAAGAAAAACAACTTTGGAATGGAGATCCAATGTTGGAAACGAGACTATGAGTGGAGACCCTATGTCTAAAAACATCAAAAAGGGAGTGGGGACCATATGTTGGAAAAGAAGACTAGGAAGTGGAGACCTTATGTGTAAAAACATCAATTAGGGAGTGAAGACCCTATATTGGAAAAAGGCGACTAGGGAGTGGAGTCCCTATGTCTAAAATAACATCAACTAGGGAGTGGAGACCATATGCTGGAAAAGGCGACTAAGGAGTGAAGACCCATTGTCTAAAATAAAATCAACTAGGGAGTGGAAACACTATGTTGGAAAGTTACTAGAGAGTGGAGACCCTATGTGTAAAAATAAAATCAACTAGGGAGTGAAGACCCTATGTTGGAAAATAGACTAGGGACTGGAGACCCTATGTCTGAAATAACATCAATTAGGGAGTGAAGACCCTATATTGGAAAAGGAGACTAGGGAGTGGAGACCCTATGTCTAAAATAACATCAACTAGGGAGTGGAGACCCTATGTTGGAAAGGATTCTCGGGAGTGGAGACCCTATGTCAAAAATAACATCAACTAGGGAGTGGAGACCCTATGTTGGAAAAGGCGACTAGGGAGTGGAGATCCGATGTCTAAAATAACATCAACTAGGAAGTGGAGACCCTATGTTGGAAAAGGCGACTAAGTAGTAGAGACCCTTTGTCTAAAATAAAAAAAACTAGGGAGTGAAGACCCTATGTTGGAAAATATACTAGGGAGTGGAGACCCTTTGTCTAAAATAAAATCAACTAGGGAGTGGAGACCTTATGTTGGAAACGAGACTAGGGAGTGGAGACCCTATGTCTAAAATAACATCAACTAGGGAGTGGAGACCCTATGTTGGAAAAGGAGACTAATGAGTAGAGACCCTTTGTCTAACATAAAAACAACTAGGGAGTGAAGATCCTATGTTAGAAAATATACTAGGGAGTGGAGACCCTATGTGTAAAAATAAAATCAACTAGGGAGTGAAGACCATGTGTTGGAAAATAGACTAGGGACTGGAGACCCTATGTCCAAAATAACATCAATTAGGGAGTGAAGACCCTATATTGGAAAAGGAGACTAGGGAGTGGAGACCCTATGTCTAAAATAACATCAACTAGGGTGTGGAGACCCTATGTTGGAAAAGGCGACTAAGGAGTAGAGACCCTTTGTCTAAAATAAAAACAACTAGTGAGCGAAGACCCTATGTTGGAAAATATACTAGGGAGTGGTGAACCTTTGTCTAAAAGAAAAACAACTTTGGAATGGAGATCCAATGTTGGAAACGAGAATAGGGAGTAGAGACCCTATGTCTAAAAACATCTAAAAGGGAGTGGGGACCATATGTTGGAAAAGCAGACTAGGGAGTGGAGACTCTATGTCTAAGAACATCAACTAGGAAGTGAAGACCCTATATTGGAAAAGGCGACTAGGGAGTGGAGTCCCTATGTCTAAAGTAACATCAACTAGGGAGTGGAGACCCTATGTTGGAAAAGGCGACTAAGGAGTGGAGACCCTTTGTCTAAAATAAAATCAACTAGGGAGTGGAAACACTATGTTGGAAAGTAGACTAGAGAGTGGACACCCTATGTGTAAAAATAAAATCAACTTGGGAGTGTTGACCCTATGTTGGATAATATACTAGGGAGTGGAGACCCTTTATCTAAAATAAAATCAACTAGGGAGTGGAGACCTTATGTTGGAAACGAGACTAGGGAGTGGAGACCCTATGTCTAAAATAACATCAACTAGGGAGTGGATACCCTATGTTGGAAAAGGCGACTAAGTAGTAGAGACCCTTTGTCTAAAATAAAAACAACTAGGGAGTGAAGACCCTATGTTGGAAAATATACTAAGGAGTGGAGACCCTTTGTCTAAAATAAAATCAACTACGGAGTGGAGACCTTATGTTGGTAACGAGACTAGGGAGTGGAGACCCTATGCCAAAAATAACATCAACTAGGGAGTGGAGACCTTATGTTGGAAAAGGCGACTAAGGAGTAGAGACCCATTGTCTAAAATAAAAATAACTAGGGAGTGAAGACCCTATGTTAGAAAATATACTATGGAGTGGAGACCCTTTGTCTAAAATAAAATCAATTAGGGAGTGGAGACCCTATATTGGAAACGAGACTATGAGTGGAGACCCTATGTCTAAAAACATCAACAAGGGAGTGGGGACCATATGTTGGAAAAGAAGACTAGGAAGTGGAGACCTTATGTGTAAAAACATCAATTAGGGAGTGAAGACCCTATATTGGAAAAAGGCGACTAGGGAGTGGAGTCCCTATGTCTAAAATAACATCAACTAGGGAGTGGAGACCCTTTCCTGGAAAAGGCGACTAAGGAGTGAAGTCCCTTTGTCTAAAATAAAATCAACTAGGGAGTGGAAACACTATGTTGGAAAGTAGACTAGAGAGTGGAGACCCTATGTATAAAAATAAAATCAACTTGGGAGTGAAGACCCTATGTTGGAAAATAGACTACGAACTGGAGACCCTATGTCTAAAATAACATCAATTAGGGAGTGAAGACCCTATATTGGAAAAGGAGACTAGGGAGTGGAGACCCTATGTCTAAAATAACATCAACTAGGGTGTGGAGACCCTATGTTGGAAAAGGCGACTAAGGAGTAGAGACCCTTTGTCTAAAGTAAAAACAACTAGGGAGCGAAGACCCTACGTTGGAAAATATACTAGGGAGTGGTGACCCTTTGTCTAAAAGAAAAACAACTTTGGAATGGAGATCCTATGTTGGAAACGAGACTAGGGAGTGGAGACCCTATGTCTAAAAACATCTACAAGGGAGTGGGACCATATGTTGGAAAAGCAGACTAGGGAGTGGAGACTCTATGTCTAAGAACATCAACTAGGAAGTGAAGACTCTATATTGGAAAAGGCGACTAGGGAGTGGAGTCCCTATGTCTAAAATAACAACAACTAGGGAGTGGAGACCCTATGTTGGAAAAGGCGACTAAGGAGTGGAGACCTTTTGTCTAAAATAAAATCAACTAGGGAGTGGAAACACTATGTTGGAAAGTAGACTAGAGAGTGGACACCCTATGTGTAAAAATAAAATCAACTAGGGAGTTAAGACCCTATGTTGGAAAATATACTAGGGAGTGGAGACCCTTTGTCTAAAATAAAATCAACTAGGGAGTGGAGACCTTATGTTGGAAACGAGACTAGGGAGTGGAGACCCTATGTCTAAAATAACATCAACTAGGGAGTGGAAACACTATGTTGGAAAAGGCGACTAAGTAGTAGAGACCCTTTGTCTAAAATAAAAACAACTAGGGAGTGAAGACCCTATGTTGGAAAATATACTAGGGAGTGGAGACCCTTTGTCTAAAATAAAATCTACTACAGAGTGGAGACCTTATGTTGGAAACGAGACTAGGGAGTGGAGACCCTATGCCAAAAATAACATCAACTATGGAGTGGAGACCTTATGTTGGAAAAGGCGACTAAGGAGTAGAGACCCTTTGTCTAAAATAAAAACAACTAGGGAGTGAAGACCCTAGGTTAGAAAATATACTTGGAGTGGAGACCCTTTGTCTAAAATAAAATCAATTAGGGAGTGGAGACACTATGTTGGAAATGAGACTATGAGTGGAGACCCTATGTCTAAAAACATCAACAAGGGGGTGGGGACCATATGTTGGAAAAGAAGACTAGGAAGTGGAGACCTTATGTGTAAAAACATCAATTAGGGAGTGAAGACCCTATATTGGAAAAAGGCGACTAGGGAGTGGAGTCCCTATGTCTAAAATAACATCAACTAGGAAGTGGAGACCCTATGCTGGAAAAGGCGACTAAGGAGTGAAGACCCTTTGTCTAAAATAAAATCAACTAGGGAGTGGAAACACTATGTTGGAAAGTAGACTAGAGAGTGGAGACCCTATGTGTAAAAATAAAATCAACTAGGGAGTGAAGACCCTATGTTGGAAAATAGACTAGGGACTGGAGACCCTATATCTAAAATAACATCAATTAGAGAGTGAAGACCCTATATTGGAAAAGGAGACTAGGGAGTGGAGACCCTATGTCTAAAATAACATCAACTAGGGTGTGGAGACCCTATGTTGGAAAAGGCGACTAAGGAGTAGAGACCCTTTGTCTAAAATAAAAACAACTAGCGAGCGAAGACCCTATGTTGGAAAATATACTAGGGAGTGGTGACCCTTTGTCTAAAAGAAAAACAACTTTGGAATGGAGATCCTATGTTGGAAACGAGACTAGGGAGTGGAGACCCTATGTTTAAAAACATCTACAAGGGAGTGGGGACCATATGTTGGAAAAGCAGACTAGGGAGTGGAGACTCTATGTCTAAGAACATCAACTAGGAAGTGAAGACCCTATATTGGAAAAGGCGACTAGGTAGTGGAGTCCCTATGTCTAAAATAACATCAACTAGGGTGTGGAGACCCTATGTTGGAAAAGGCGACTAAGGAGTGGAGACCCTTTGTCTAAAATAAAATCAACTAGGGAGTGGAAACACTATGTTGGAAAGTAGACTAGAGAGTGGACACCCTATGTGTAAAAATAAAATCAACTAGGGAGTGAAGACCCTATGTTGGAAAATATACTAGGGAGTGGAGACCCTTTGTCTAAAATAAAATCAACTAGGGAGTGGAGACCCTATGTCTAAAATAACATCAACTAGGGAGTGGAAACACTATGTTGGAAAAGGCGACTAAGTAGTAGAGACCCTTTGTCTAAAATAAAAATAACTAGGGAGTGAAGACCCTATGTTGGAAAATATACTAGGGAGTGGAGACCCTTTGTCTAAAATAAAATCAATTACGGAGTGTAGACCTTATGTTTGAAATGAGAGTAGGGAGTGGAGACCCTATGCCAAAAATAACATCAACTAGGGAGTGGAGACCTATGTTGGAAAAGGCGACTAAGGAGTAGAGACCCTTTGTCTAAAATAAAAACAACTAGGGAGTGAAGACCCTAGGTTAGAAAATATACTTGGAGTGGAGACCTTATGTTGGAAAAGGCGACTAAGGAGTAGAGACCCTTTGTCTAAAATAAAAATAACTAGGGAGTGAAGACCCTATGTTAGAAAATATACTATGGAGTGGAGACCCTTTGTCTAAAATAAAATCAATTAGGGAGTGGAGACCCTATGTTGGAAACGAGACTATGAGTGGAGACCCTATGTCTAAAAACATCAACAAGGGAGTGGGGACCATATGTTTGAAAAGAAGACTAGGAAGTGGAGACCTTATGTGTAAAAACATCAATTAGGGAGTGAAGACCCTATATTGGAAAAAGGCGACTAGGGGGTGGAGTCCCTATGTCTAAAATAACATCAACTAGGGAGTGGAGACCCTTTCCTGGAAAAGGCGACTAAGGAGTGAAGTCCCTTTGTCTAAAATAAAATCAACTAGGGAGTGGAAACACTATGTTGGAAAGTAGACTAGAGAGTGGAGACCCTATGTATAAAAATAAAATCAACTTGGGAGTGAAGACCCTATGTTGGAAAATAGACTACGAACTGGAGACCCTATGTCTAAAATAACATCAATTAGGGAGTGAAGACCCTATATTGGAAAAGGAGACTAGGGAGTGGAGACCCTATGTCTAAAATAACATCAACTAGGGTGTGGAGACCCTATGTTGAAAAAGGCGACTAAGGAGTAGAGACCCTTTGTCTAAAGTAAAAACAACTAGGGAGCGAAGACCCTACGTTGGAAAATATACTAGGGAGTGGTGACCCTTTGTCTAAAAGAAAAACAACTTTGGAATGGAGATCCTATGTTGGAAACGAGACTAGGGAGTGGAGACCCTATGTCTAAAAACATCTACAAGGGAGTGGGACCATATGTTGGAAAAGCAGACTAGGGAGTGGAGGCTCTATGTCTAAGAACATCAACTAGGAAGTGAAGACTCTATATTGGAAAAGGCGACTAGGGAGTGGAGTCCCTATGTCTAAAATAACAACAACTAGGGAGTGGAGACCCTATGTTGGAAAAGGCGACTAAGGAGTGGAGACCTTTTGTCTAAAATAAAATCAACTAGGGAGTGGAAACACTATGTTGGAAAGTAGACTAGAGAGTGGACACCCTATGTGTAAAAATAAAATCAACTAGGGAGTTAAGACCCTATGTTGGAAAATATACTAGGGAGTGGAGACCCTTTGTCTAAAATAAAATCAACTAGGGAGTGGAGACCTTATGTTGGAAACGAGACTAGGGAGTGGAGACCCTATGTCTAAAATAACATCAACTAGGGAGTGGAAACACTATGTTGGAAAAGGCGACTAAGTAGTAGAGACCCTTTGTCTAAAATAAAAACAACTAGGGAGTGAAGACCCTATGTTGGAAAATATACTAGGGAGTGGAGACCCTTTGTCTAAAATAAAATCTACTACGGAGTGGAGACCTTATGTTGGAAACGAGACTAGGGAGTGGAGACCCTATGCCAAAAATAACATCAACTATGGAGTGGAGACCTTATGTTGGAAAAGGCGACTAAGGAGTAGAGACCCTTTGTCTAAAATAAAAACAACTAGGGAGTGAAGACCCTAGGTTAGAAAATATACTTGGAGTGGAGACCCTTTGTCTAAAATAAAATCAATTAGGGAGTGGAGACACTATATTGGAAATGAGACTATGAGTGGAGACCCTATGTCTAAAAACATCAACAAGGGGGTGGGGACCATATGTTGGAAAAGAAGACTAGGAAGTGGAGACCTTATGTGTAAAAACATCAATTAGGGAGTGAAGACCCTATATTGGAAAAAGGCGACTAGGGAGTGGAGTCCCTATGTCTAAAATAACATCAACTAGGAAGTGGAGACCCTATGCTGGAAAAGGCGACTAAGGAGTGAAGACCCTTTGTCTAAAATAAAATCAACTAGGGAGTGGAAACACTATGTTGGAAAGTAGACTAGAGAGTGGAGACCCTATGTGTAAAAATAAAATCAACTAGGGAGTGAAGACCCTATGTTGGAAAATAGACTAGGGACTGGAGACCCTATATCTAAAATAACATCAATTAGAGAGTGAAGACCCTATATTGGAAAAGGAGACTAGGGAGTGGAGACCCTATGTCTAAAATAACATCAACTAGGGTGTGGAGACCCTATGTTGGAAAAGGCGACTAAGGAGTAGAGACCCTTTGTCTAAAATAAAAACAACTAGCGAGCGAAGACCCTATGTTGGAAAATATACTAGGGAGTGGTGACCCTTTGTCTAAAAGAAAAACAACTTTGGAATGGAGATCCTATGTTGGAAACGAGACTAGGGAGTGGAGACCCTATGTTTAAAAACATCTACAAGGGAGTGGGGACCATATGTTGGAAAAGCAGACTAGGGAGTGGAGACTCTATGTCTAAGAACATCAACTAGGAAGTGAAGACCCTATATTGGAAAAGGCGACTAGGTAGTGGAGTCCCTATGTCTAAAATAACATCAACTAGGGTGTGGAGACCCTATGTTGGAAAAGGCGACTAAGGAGTGGAAACCCTTTGTCTAAAATAAAATCAACTAGGGAGTGGAAACACTATGTTGGAAAGTAGACTAGAGAGTGGACACCCCATGTGTAAAAATAAAATCAACTAGGGAGTGAAGACCCTATGTTGGAAAATATACTAGGGAGTGGAGACCCTTTGTCTAAAATAAAATCAACTAGGGAGTGGAGACCCTATGTCTAAAATAACATCAACTAGGGAGTGGAAACACTATGTTGGAAAAGGCGACTAAGTAGTAGAGACCCTTTGTCTAAAATAAAAACAACTAGGGAGTGAAGACCCTATGTTGGAAAATATACTAGGGAGTGGAGACCCTTTGTCTAAAATAAAATCAATTACGGAGTGTAGACCTTATGTTTGAAATGAGAGTAGGGAGTGGAGACCCTATGCCAAAAATAACATCAACTAGGGAGTGGAGACCTATGTTGGAAAAGGCGACTAAGGAGTAGAGACCCTTTGTCTAAAATAAAAACAACTAGGGAGTTAAGACCCTTTGTCTAAAATAAAATCAATTAGGGAGTGGAGACCCTATGTTGGAAACGAGACTATGAGTGGGGACCCTATGTCTAAAAACATCAACAAGGGAGTGAGGACCATATGTTGGAAAAGCAGACTAGGAAGTGGAGACCTTATGTGTAAAAACATCAATTAGGGAGTGAAGACCCTATATTGGAAAAAGGCGACTAGGGAGTGGAGTCCCTATGTCTAAAATAACATCAACTAGGGAGTGGAGACCCTATGCTGGAAAAGGCGACTAAGGAGTGAAGACCCTTTGTCTAAAATAAAATCAACTAGGGAGTGGAAACACTATGTTGGAAAGTAGACTAGAGAGTGGAGACCCTATGTGTAAAAATAAAATTAACTAGGGAGTGAAGACCCTATGTTGGAAAATAGACTAGGGACTTGAGACCCTATGTCTGAAATAACATCAATTAGGGAGTGTAGACCCTATATTGGAAAAGGAGACTAGGGAGTGGAGACCCTATGTCTAAAATAACATCAACTAGGGAGTGGAGACCCTGGGAAGGATTCTAGGGAGTGGAGACCCTATGTTGGAAAAGGCGACTAGGGAGTGGAGAACCTATGTCTAAAATAACATCAACTAGGGAGTGGAGACCCTATGTTGGAAAATATACTAGGGAGTGGAGACCCTTTGTCTAAAATAAAAACAACTAGGGAGTGAAGACCCTATGTTGGACAATATACTAGGGAGTGGAGACCCTTTGTCTAAAATAAAATCAACTAGGGAGTGGAGACCTTATGTTGGAAACGAGACTAGGGAGTGGAGACCCTATGTCTAAAATAACATCAACTAGGGAGTGGAGACCCTATGTTGGAAAAGGAGACTAAGGAGTAGAGACCCTTTGTCTAACATAAAAATAACTAGGGAGTGGAGACCCTTTGTCTAAAATAAAAACAATTAGGGAGTGGAGGCCCTATGTTGGAAACGAGACTAGGAGTGGAGACCCTATGTCTAAAAACATCAGCAAGGGAGTGGGGACCATATGTTGGAAAAGCAGACTAGAAAGTGGAGACCTTATGTGTAAAAACATCAATTAGGGAGTGAAGACCCTATATTGGAAAAGGCGACTAGGGAGTGAAGACCCTATGTCTAAAATAACATCAACTAGGGTGTGGACACCTTATGTTGGAAACGGCGACTAAGGAGTGGAGACCCTTTGTCTAAAATAAAATCAGCTAGGGAGTGGAAACCCTATGTTGGAAAGTAGACTAGAGAGTGGAGACCCTATGTGTTAAAATTAAATCAACTAGGGAGTGAAGACCCTATGCTGGAAAATAGACTAGGGACTAGAGACCCTATGTCTGAAATAACATCAATTAGGGAGTGAAGACCCTATATTGGAAAAGGAGACTAGGGAGTGGAGACCCTGTGCCTAAAATAACATCAGCTAGGGAGTGGAGACCCTATGTTGGAAAGGATTCTAGGGAGTGGAGACCCTATGTCAAAAATAACATCAACTAGGGAGTGGAGACCCTATGTTGGAAAAGGCGACTACGGAGTGGAGACCCTATGTCTAAAATAACATCAACTAGGGAGTGGATACCCTACGTTGGAAAAGGCGACTAAGTAGTAGAGACCCTTTGTCTAAAATAAAAACAACTAGGGAGTGAAGACCCTATGTTGGAAAATAGAATAGGGACTGAGACCCTATGTCTGAAATAACATCAATTAGGGAGTGAAGACCCTATATTGGAAAAGGAGTCTAGGGAGTGGAGACCCTGTGTCTAAAATAACATCAACTAGGGAGTGGAGACCCTATGTTGGAAAGGATTCTAGAGAGTGGAGACCCTATGTCAAAAATAACATCAACTAGGGAGTGGAGACCCTATGTTGGAAAAGGCGACTAGGGAGTGGAGACCCTATGTCTAAAATAACATCAACTAGGGAGTGGATACCCTATGTTGGAAAAGGCGGCTAAGTAGTAGAGACCCTTTGTCTAAAATAAAAACAACTAGGGAGTGGATACCCTACGTTGGAAAAGGCGACTAAGTAGTAGAGACCCTTTGTCTAAAATAAAAACAACTAGGGAGTGAAGACCCTATGTTGGAAAATAGACTAGGGACTGGAGACCCTATGTCTGAAATAACATCAATTAGGGAGTGAAGACCCTATATTGGAAAAGGAGTCTAGGGAGTGGAGACCCTGTGTCTAAAATAACATCAACTAGGGAGTGGAGACCTATGTTGGAAAGGATTCTAGGGAGTGGAGACCCTATGTCAAAAATAACATCAACTAGGGAGTGGAGACCCTATGTTGGAAAAGGCGACTAGGGAGTGGAGACCCTATGTCTAAAATAACATCAACTAGGGAGTGGATACCCTATGTTGGAAAAGGCGGCTAAGTAGTAGAGACCCTTTGTCTAAAATAAAAACAACTAGGGAGTGAAGACCCTATGTTGGAAAATATACTAGGGAGTGGAGACCCTTTGTCTAAAATAAAATCAACTAGGGAATGGAGACCTTATGTTGGAAATGAGACTAGGGAGTGGAGACCGTATGTCAAAAATAACATCAACTAGGGAGTAGAGACCCTATGTTGGAAAAGGCGACTAAGGAGTAGAGACCTTTTGTCTAAAATAAAAACAACTAGGGAGTGAAGACCCTATGTTAGAAAATATACTAGGGAGTGGAGACCCTTTGTCTAATAGAAAATATACTAGGGAGTGGAGACCCTATGTCTAAAATAACATCAACTAGGGAGTGGAGACCCTATGTTGGAAAAGGAGACTAAGGAGTAGAGACCCTTTGTCTAACATAAAAACAACTAGGGTGTGAAAACCCTATGTTAGAAAATATACTAGGGAGTGGAGACCCTTTGTCTAAAATAAAATCAATTAGGGAGTGGAGGCCCTATGTTGGAAACAAGACTATGAGTGAAGACCCTATGTCTAAAAACATCAACAAGGGAGTGGGGACCATATGTTGGAAAAGCAGACTAGGAAGTGGAGACCTTATGTGTAAAAACATCAATTAGGGAGTGAAGACCCTATATTGGAAAAGGCGACTAGGGAGTGGAGTCTCTATGTCTAAAATAACATCAACTAGGGAGTGGAGACCCTATGTTGGAAAAGGCGACTAAGGAGTGGAGATCCTTTGTCTAAAATAAAATCAACTAGGGAGTGGAAACACTATGTTGGAAAGTAGACTAGAGAGTGAAGACCCTATGTGTAAAAATTAAATCAACTAAGGAGTGAAGACCCTATGCTGGAAAATAGACTAGGGACTAGAGACCATATGTCTGAAATAACATCAATTAGGGAGTGAAGACCCTATATTGGAAAAGGATACTAGGGAGTGGAGACCCTGTGCCTAAAATAACATCAACTAGGGAGTGGAGACCCTATGTTGGAAAGGATTCTAGGGAGTGGAGACCCTATGTCAAAAATAACATCAACTAGGGAGTGGAGACCCTATGTTGGAAAAGGCGACTAGGGAGTGGAGACCCTATGTCTAAAATAACATCAACTAGGGAGTGGATACCCTACATTGGAAAAGGCGACTAAGTAGTAGAGACCCTTTGTCTAAAATAAAAACAACTAGGGAGCGAAGACCCTATGTTGGAAAATAGACTAGGGACTGGAGACCCTATGTCTGAAATAACATCAATTAGGGAGTGAAGACCCTATATTGGAAAAGGAGTCTAGGGAGTGGAGACCCTGTGTCTAAAATAACATCAACTAGGGAGTGGAGACCCTATGTTGGAAAGGATTCTAGGGAGTGGAGACCCTATGTCAAAAATAACATCAACTAGGGAGTGGAGACCCTATGTTGGAAAAGGCGACAAGGGAGTGGAGACCCTATGTCTAAAATAACATCAACTAGGGAGTGGATACCCTATGTTGGAAAAGGCGGCTAAGTAGTAGAGACCCTTTGTCTAAAATAAAAACAACTAGGGAGTGAAGACCCTATGTTGGAAAATATACTAGGGAGTGGAGACCCTTTGTCTAAAATAAAATCAACTAGGGAATGGAGACCTTATGTTGGAAACGAGACTAGAGAGTGGAGACCCTATGTCAAAAATAACAACAACTAGGGAGTGGAGACCCTATGTTGGAAAAGGCGACTAGGGAGTAGAGACCCTTTGTCCAAAATAAAAACAACTAGGGAGTGAAGACCCTATGTTAGAAAATATACTAGGGAGTGGAGACCCTTTGTCTAATAGAAAATATACTAGGGAGTGGAGACCCTATGTCTAAAATAACATCAACTAGGGAGTGGAGACCCTATGTTGGAAAAGGAGACTAAGGAGTAGAGACCCTTTGTCTAACATAAAAACAACTAGGGAGTGAAGACCCTATGTTAGAAAATATACTAGGGAGTGGAGACCCTTTGTCTAAAATAAAATCAATTAGGGAGTGGAGGCCCTATGTTGGAAACAAGACTATGAGTGAAGACCCTATGTCTAAAAACATCAACAAGGGAGTGGGGACCATATGTTGGAAAAGCAGACTAGGAAGTGGAGACCTTATGTGTAAAAACATCAATTAGGGAGTGAAAACCCTATATTGGAAAAGGCGACTAGGGAGTGGAGTCTCTATGTCTAAAATAACATCAACTAGGGAGTGGAGACCCTGTGTTGGAAAAGGCGACTAAGGAGTGGAGACCCTTTGTCTAAAATAAAATCAACTAGGGAGTGGAAACACTATGTTGGAAAGTAGACTAGAGAGTGGAGACCCTATGTGTTAAAATAAATTCAACTAGGAAGTGAAGACCCTATGTTTGAAAATAGACTAGGGACTGGAGACCCTATGTCTATAATAACATCAATTAGGGAGTGAAGGCCCTATGTTAGAAAGGAGACTAGGGAGTGGATGCCATATGAATCAAATAACATCAACTAGGGAATGGAGACCCTATGTTGGAAAGGAGATTAGGGAGTGGAAACCTTATCTCTAAAATAAAATAAACTAGGGAGTGGATACCGTATGTTCGAAAGGAGACTAGAGAGTGGAAACCCTTTGTCTAAAATAAAATCAACTAGGGAGTGGAAACACAATGTTGGAAAGTAGACTAGAGAGTAGAGACCCTATGTGTAAAAATAAAATTAACTATGGAGTGAAGACCCTATGTTGGAAAATAGACTAGGGACTCGAGACCCTATGTCTAAAATAACATCAATTAGGGAGTGAAGACCCTATGTTAGAAAGGCGACTAGGGAGTGGACTCCCTATGTCTAAAATAACATCAACTAGGGAGTGGAGACCCTATGTTGGAAAAGGCGGCTAAGGAGTGGAGACCCTTTGTCTAAAATAAAATCAACTAGGGAGTGGAAACACTATGTTGGAAAGTAGACTAGAGAGTGGAGACCCTATGTGTAAAAATAAAAATAACTAGGGAGTGAAGACCCTATGTTGGAAAATAGACTAGGGACTCGAGACCCTATGTCTAAAATAACATCAATTAGGGAGTGAAGACCCTATGTTAGAAAGGAGACTAGTGAGTGGAGACCCTATGTCTAAAATCACATCAACTAGGGAGTTGTGACCCTATGCTGGAAATGAGACTAGGGAGTGGAAACCCTATGTCTAAAATAAAATCAACTAGGGAGTGGAGACCGTATGTTCGAAAGGAGACTAGAGAGTGGAGACCCTATGTATAATAATAAAATAAACTAAGGAGTGGATAGCCCATGTTGGAAAAGCATACTAGGGAGTGGAGTCCCTATGTCAAAAAACATCAACTAGGGACTGAAGACCCTATGTTAGAGAGGAGACTAGTAAGTGGAGACCCTATGTCTAAAATAACATCAACTAGGGAGTTGTGAACCTATGCTGGAAAGGAGACTAGGGAGTGGAAACCCTATGTCTAAAATAAAATCAACTAGGGAGTGGAGACCGTATGTTCGAAAGGAGACTAGAGAGTGGAGACACTATGTATAACAATAAAATAAACTAGGGAGTGGATACCCCATGTTGGAAAAGTAGACTAGGGAGTGGAGTCCCTAAGTCTAAAAACATCAACTAGGGAGTGGAGACCTTATGTTAGAAAAGAGACTAGGGAGTGGAGACCCTATGTCCAAATTAACATCAACTAGGGAGTGGAAACACTGTGTTGGAAAGTGACTAGAGAGTGGAGACCCTATGTGTAAAAATAAAATCAACTAGGGATTGAAGACCCTATGTTGGAAAATAGACTAGGGACTCGAGACCCTATGTCTAAAATAACATCAATTAGGGAGTGAAGACCCTATGTTAGAAAGGAGACTAGTGAGTGGAGACCCTATGTCTAAAATCACATCAACTAGGGAGTTGTGACCCTATGCTGGAAAGGAGACTAGGGAGTGGAAACCCTATGTCTAAAATAAAATCAACTAGGGAGTGGAGACCGTATGTTCGAAAGCAGACTAGAGAGTGGAGACCCTATGTATAATAATAAAATAAACTAGGGAGTGGATACCCCATGTTGGAAAAGTAGACTAGGGAGTGGAGTCCCTATGTCTAAAAACATCAACTAGGGAGTGAAGACCCTATGTTAGAAAGGAGACTAGTGAGTGGAGACCTTATGTCTAAAATAACATCAACTAAGGAGTTGTGACCCTATGCTGGAAGAGAGACTAGGGAGTGGAAACCCTATGTCTAAATTAAAATCAACTAGGGAGTGGAGACCGTATGTTCGAAAGGAGACTAGAGAGTGGAGATCCTATGTATAATAATAAAATAAACTAGGGAGTGGATACCCCATGTTGGAAAAGCAGACTTGGGAGTGGAGACCCTATGTTAGAAAAGAGACTAGGGAGTGGAGACCCTATGTCCAAATTAACATCAACTAGGGAGTGGAGACCCTATGTTGGAAAAACGATTAGGGAGTGGTGATCCTATGTCAAAAATAACATCAACTAGGAAGTGGAGACCCTATAGTGGAAAAAAGATTAGGGAGTGAAGAACCTATGTCAAAATAACATCAACTAGGGAGTTGTGACCCTATGTTTGAAAGGAGACTAGGTAATGGAAACCCTTTGTCTAAAATAAAATCAACTAGGGAATGGAGACCCTATGTTAGAAAAGAGACTAGGGAGTGGAGATCCTATGTCAAAAATAAAATCAACTAGGGAGTGGAGACCGTTTTTTGGAAAGGAGACTAGAGAGTGGAGACCCTATGTATAATAAAAAAATAAACTAGGGAGTGGATGCCCTATGTTGGAAAAGCATACTAGGGAGTGGAGACCCTATGTCTAAAAACATCAACTAGGGAGGGGAGACCTTATGTTGGAAAAGAGACTAGGGAGTGGAGACCCTATATCCAAATTAACATCAACTAGGGAGTAGAGACCCTATGTTGGAAAAAAGATTAGGGAGTGGAGACCTTATGTCAAATAACATCAACTAGGGAATGGAGACCCTATGTTGGAAAGGAGACTAGGGAGTGGAAACCCTATCTCTAAAATAAAATCAAAAAGGGAGTGGAGACCGTATGTTGGAAAGGAGACTAGAGAGTGGATACCCTATGTATAATAAAAATATAAACTAGGGAGTGGATGCCCTATGTTGGAAAAGCAGACTAGGGAGTGGAGACCCTATGTTGGAAAAGAGACTAGGGTGTGGAGACCCTATGTCCAAATTAACATCAACTAGGGAGTAGAGACCCTATGTTGGAAAAACGATTAGGGAATGGAGACCTTATGTCAAATAACATCAACTAGGGAGTGGAGACCCTATGTTGGAAAAAAGATTAGGGAGTGGAGACCCTATATTGGAAAAGAGATTAGGGAGTGGAGACCCTATGTCCAAAATAATATCAACTAGGGAGTTGTGACCCTATGTTGGAAAGGAGACTAGGGAATGGAAACCCTATGTCTAAAATAAAATCAACTAGGGAATGGAGACCCTTTGTTGGAAAAGAGACTAGGGAGTGGAGATCCTATGTCTAAAATAAAATCAACTAGGTAGTGGAGACCCCATTTTGGAAAAGAGACTAGGGAGTGGAGGCCATATGAATCAAATAACATCAACTAGGGAATGGAGACCCTTTGTTGGAAACACAGACTAGGGAGTGGATTCCATACGTATAAAAACATCAACTAGGGAGTGGAGACCATATGTTGGAAAGGAGACTAGGGAGTGGAGACCCTATGTCTAAAATAACATCAACTAGGGAGTTGTGACCCTATGTTGGAAAGGAGACTAGGGAGTGGAAACCCTATGTCTAAAACAAAATCAACTAAGCAGTGGAGACCCTATATTGGAAAAGGCGACTAGGAAGTGGAGACCCTATGTCTAAAATAACATCAACTAGGGAGTGCAAACGCTATGTTGGAAAAAAGACTATGGACTGGAGACCCTATGTCTAAAATAACATCAATTAGGGAGTGGAGATCCTATGTTGGAAATGAGACTAGGGAGTGGAGACCCTATGTCTAAAATAACAACAACTAGGGAATGGAGACCATATGTTGGAAAGGCGACTAGGGAGTGGAGACCCTATGTCTAAAATAACATCAAGTTGGGTGTGGAGACCCTATGTTGGAAAATATACTAGGGAGTGGAGACCCTTTGTCTAAAATAAAATCAACTTGGGAATAGGGACCCTATGTTGGAAACGAGACTAGGGAGTGGAGACCCTATGTCTAAAAACATCAACAAGGGAGTGGGGACCATATGTTGGAAAAGCAGACTAGGGAGTGGAGACTCTATGTCTAAGAACATCAACTAGGGAGTGAAGACCCTATATTGGAAAAGGCGACTAGGGAGTGGACTCCCTATGTCTAAAATAACATCAACTAGGGAGTGGAGACCCTATGATGGAAAAGGCGACTAAGGAGTGGAGACCGTTTGTCTAAAATAAAATCAACTAGGGAGTGGAAACACTATGTTGGAAAGTAGACTAGAGAGTGGAGACCCTATGTGTAAAAATAAAATCAACTAGGGAGTGAAGACCCTAAGTTGGAAAATAGACTAGGGACTGGAGGCCCTATGTGTAAAATAACATCAATTAGGGGGTGAAGACCCTATGTTAAAAAGGAGACTAGGGAGTGGAAACCCTGTGTCTAAAATAAAATCAACTAGGGAGTGGAGACCGTATGTTCGAAATGAGACTAGAGAGTGGAGACCCTATGTATAATAATAAAATAAACTAGGGAGTGGATACCCTATGTTGGAAAAGCAGACTAGGGAGTGTAGACCCTATGTCTAAAAACATCAACTAGGGAGTGGAGACCCTATGTCCAAATTAACATCAACTAAGGAGTGGAGACCCTATGTTGGAAATACAAACTAGGGAGTGTATACCATATGTAGAGAAACATCAACAAGGGAGTGGAGACCACATGTTGGAAAAGCAGACTAGGAAGTGGAGACCCTATGTTGGAAAAGCAGACTAGGGAGTGGAGACCCTATGTCTATAAACATCAACTAGGGAGTGGAGACCCTATGATGGAAAAGAGACTAGGGAGTGGAGACCCTATGTCCAAATTAACATCAACTAGGGACTGGAGACCCCAATTTGGAAAAGAGATTAGGGAGTGGAGGCCATATGAATCAAATAACATCAACTAGGGAATGGAGACCGTATGTTGGAAACACAGACTAGGGAGTGGATACCATATGTATAAAAACATCAACTAGAGAGTGGAGACCATATGTTGAAAAATTAGACTAGGAAGTGGAGACCCTATGTGTAAAAACATCAACTGGTGAGTGAAGACCCTATATTGGAAAAGGCGACTAGGGAGTGGAGACCCTATGTCTGAAATAACATCAACTAGGGAGTGGAAACAATATGTTGGAAAGGAAACTAGAGAGTGGAGACCCTATGAGTAAAAATAGAATCAACTAGGGAGTGAAGACCCTATTTTAGAAAAGAGACTAGGGACTGGAGACCCTATGTCTAAAATAACATCAATTAGGGAGTGAAGACCCTATGTTAGAAATGAGACTAGGGAGTGGAGACCCTATGTCTAAAATAACATCAACTAAGGAATGGAGACCATATGTTGGAAAGGATACTAGGGAGTGGAGACCCTATATCTAAAATAACATCATCTAGGGAGTTGTGACCCTATTGTCACGCCCCGAACCTAGGAGCGAGACAAGCACCCCGTGCCTCACCTAACCTGGCGTACCAAATTGCGACTAAGGGACTCTGAACACATAATGTCATACTTTGGCCATGGGGCCACCTTGCAAGACAATTTGCGAAGCAAAATATAAAACTGAATGGAAACTAGCACTAACTAAATATCAATATAAAGCTAGGCCGACAAGGCCGTCATAGCTACTACAGCTGACAAACCACCAATTTATACAAACCCAACATACTGCACTAACCAACATGATATGCCTACAAGCCTCTACTGATAGATGTACTGTGATCGGAACAGGGCCCCGACCTACCCATAACATATATACAGATATACATAAGATGTACACAAAACTCTAGTCCTGGCAACTCCGAAAGACGTGGAGCTTACCGATCAGGCGGAACTCGGAAAACACCTACTGAGGAGGTCTACCCGTCTGTCTGTCTGAACCCGCACGCATGAAATGCAGCGCCCCCAAAAAGGGACGTCAGTACGAAATAATGTACCGAGTATGTAAGGCAATAAAATAACTGAAATCTGAAACTGAACTGATAATATGATAACTGAAATTAACTGGGAGTCAAAGATGATCTGGAGATATACTTACCTGCTGATACTGACTCAACTCCTTCAATATAGTAAGTAAAATAATTGTACGGCCTTATAAGGCTCGGTATATATATAACTGCTCTGCCATAGTAGGCTCGCTCATAGGCGCTCGGCCATACTAGGCTATGTATCTCGGCCATGCTGGGCTCGCTCATAGGCGCTCGGCCACAGTAGGCTCGGTATATAACTTTCCATCTGATCAGAGGTTGCCCAATAGGGGCCTGCCCATCGATTATAGCTCGATGGTAATGAAAATACTGTAATACTGTATATATAGGCTTGCTGCTCTCTTGACTGGAAGAAGACAATACTAAAATTGAATATAGAGTCTCGATAAGGAATAATATTGTAACTTATGAGACTAGAATAGTGTGAATAAATTCATGAATATGAACTTCTCTTTTTGTCTCATTACTAACACATGTAGCTACGAGATCATGCCAAAATGAAGGAAGGCTTAGCCTTAACATACCTTATCACAATCTTTTCAATCACCAAGTTGAACTCACCTCTTCGCACCTTAATCTACAAGAATGATAATAATACTATCGTTAAGTTACGAAAGGTACAACTATCGCACAACGAACGACAAACCTATTTTGTATTAAAACGGGCAGCATCTCCCCTATAATATGCCCTTCCTCCAACTTCAAGATAACACCAACAATACAAGGACAGAACAATAACAACATATATACATCATTTTCCAGCCCTATATACACCATCAAATACTACAAAACAGCCCAACACACCCCAATCTCTTCGTACACAAAACGACCACCGTAGTAGTGTCAAACGACCCGAAAATGTTATGACGAACGACCAGCCAACCACCCTACATTTATATGGTGTTTATAAACCCCCTTCCTCCTCCAAAACTCCACAAAATAGTAATAAAACACGCAGCCCAACAGCAACACAAAACAGTCCACAAAACAGTCCGCTACAAGTGAATAACTCGAACTCACGGCTTCCGATCACCATCCCGTGAGTTCTTACAAGTATAGAACGACTTACCATGAATTTACAGAAGAAAAAATGGATGAAAGAGAGCAGTAAACTCACCTTATTTGTTGGATAACTCAGCTCCTATCTTGGTTCTTCAAACTCTAAGTTTTACCTCCAATTGGAACTTGAAAGGGAGAGAAAATCAATTAGGGTTTGTGGGAAATTTTTGGGAGGATTCTTTGCAGAGCTTATGTCTGGTTATTATGCTCTATTTTAAGTCTAATATATGAAGAAAATAGGCCCTTAAAAGGCCTCTTTGGACGACCCGAAATGGCCCATTTTTGGGCTTTCATTTAAGCAAGTAGGTGACACACCTACTTGTCACCTAGCAGCTTGCGCAGTATCGCAAAAATGCACATATCTCTCTACTCCGATGTCGTATTGACAAATGGTTTAATGCGTTGGAAAATAGACTCATAGATCTTTAATTTGATGTGTGGAACACACCATAACTCTAAGTATATTGGGAGAAAATTGCAGTTACATTTGACCCAAAGTTTCAGTAAAACTTATGAATGTAACTTGTGATGACTTTCATCGACTTTTGTTCCACAACTCTCTTGACTTCAAAACATAACACACGGATGTCATACGACTAATATAAATCATAACATAATCTCCTTATCATGTTAAGCACCCTAGTCTCACCCCAAAGGTATATGTTATAACATTCCCAACTTGTCGACTTTCGACGAAACATTATTTTCTTCAATTGCTTTAGCTTCTGAACTATCCAACCCTCTTTGTACTTGTTGTTCATGATCTTCAATATTTGTAACCTCAGAGGTAACATGATTAACTTACTTTATATACTTTTAAATATTATCTCATTTTTTTGTCCTACATTAGTTTGCTTACGACGCATTTTTACATACGAAAATATAGGGTGTAACATCACTCCCCCCTTGGGAACATTCGTCCTCGAATGTTTACTCTTGGAGACTTTGGAAACTTTTTCCAGAGTATCCTTTGTACACTAGGTTAAAACCAACCTGCACGTAGCCAGAAACATACTATGCATGCCACACATGGCCAATCTTTATAAATAGCAGCAATTTGCCTCACCGACCGTAAATCATAAATATTGAAAGTGAAAAATAAAAGCTTACCTGATGACCTGCTAGCCTACATAGAGCTATATTGTAGCGTCCCATCTCGAACCATATCTTCATTTTGAAATAGGTGGGGGTATTTAGACTTCATTTCTTCCTCCGATTCCCACGTCATCTCTTCTACATCCTTGCTCCTCCATAAAACCTTTACGGAAGCTACCTCCTTATTTCGTAGATTGCGGATTTGTCGGTCTAGGATGGCAACTGGAATTTCCTCGTATGACAAGTCCTCTGTAATTTGTACATCATCCGTGGGCACCACTCGGGTAGGATCGCCAATGCACTTCCGTAGCATAGATACGTGAAAAACCGGATGGACAGACTCCAATTCTGAGGGCAACTCTAACTCATAAGCTAGTTGGCCCACTCTCCGAATGATCCTATAAGGCCCAATATACCGTGGGCTAAGCTTTCCTTTCTTGCCAAACCTCATCACGCCCTTCATAGGTGATACCTTTAAGAATACCCAGTCATTAATCCTGAACTCTAAGTCTCGTCGCCGCACGTCAAAATATGACTTCTGACGACTCTGAGCTGTCAACAGTCGCTCCCGGATAACCTTTACTTTCTCTATGGCCTGCTGAACCAGGTCTGGCCCATGTAACCCAGATTCTCCAACATCAAACCACCCTATAGGAGATCTGCACTTACGCCCATACAAAGCCTCGTACGGAGCCATCTGGATACTGGAGTGGTAACTGTTATTATATGCAAACTCGATAAGAGGTAGATGTTCATCCCAACTTCTTTTAAAATCCAACACACATACTCGTAACATATCCTCGAGCGTCTGAATTGTGCGCTCGGCTTGTCCATCAGTCTGTGGATGAAAAGCTGTGCTGAGATTCACCTGAGTCCCTAGACCTCTCTGAAATGACCTCCAAAAATGTGCTGTAAACTGAGCCCCACGGTCAGATATAATAGAAACTGGTACTCCGTGTAGCCGCACTATCTCCTTAATATATAACTTTGCATAATCTTCTGCTGTATATGTAGATCTGACCGGTAGGAAGTGAGCTGATTTCGTGAGCCTATCGACTATCACCCATATGGAATCGAACTTACGATTAGAACGAGGTAAACCCATGATAAAGTCCATGTTTATCGCCTCCCATTTCCATGTCGGGATCTCTATAGTCTGCATTAGCCCTCCGGGCTTCTGGTGTTCTACCTTCACTTGCTGGCAACTAGTACATTGGGCGACAAACTCAGCAATGTTCTTCTTCATATCATTCCACCAGTACATATCCTTAATGTCATGATACATCTTCGTCGATCCAGGGTGGATGGAATACCATGAATAATGTGCCTCTGACATAATCCTGTCTCGTAGCCCTGCTACATCTGGAACACACAAACGACCCTTGTATCTGAGAACCCCATCTCCCTTGAGCTCTAACAATGGCTTCTTCTGCTGCGGAACTCGCTCTCTCAACTCGACCAACTCTGGGTCCTCGTACTGCCTTTCCTTGACTTCAGCTATGAGGGATGATTTTGCAGTATTTTGGATTACAACTCCACCATCCTCAGAATCTACTAACCGAACCCCCAACGAAACCAATTGATGAATATCTCTAGCTAATTGTCTTTTCTCGGGCTCTACATGTGCTAAGCTACCCATAGATCGGCGACTTAAGGCATCTGCTACAACATTAGCTTTCCCTGGATGGTAGAGAATGTTAACATCGTAATCTTTCAATAACTCAAGCCATCGCCTCTGTCGCAAATTCAACTCTTTCTGCTTGAAAATATATTGTAGGCTTTTATGATCAGTAAATATATCAACATGAACACCATATAAATAATGCCGCCATATCTTAAGTGCATGGACAACCGCAGCTAACTCGAGGTCGTGGGTCGGATAATTCCTCTCGTGCTTCCTCAACTGCCTTGAAGCATATGCAATTACCTTCCCATGTTGCATCAGGACACATCCTAACCCGACACCTGATGCATCACAATACACGGCATAACCCTCTAGACCCTCTGGAAGTGTTAGAACTGGAGCTGAGGTCAACTTGTTCTTAAGCTCTTGGAAACTCCGCTCACAAGCCTCTGTCCATTGAAACTTAGTTTCTTTCTGTGTCAACTTCGTCAATGGTGCCGAAAGGGAAGAAAAACCCTCTACGAACCTCCGATAGTATCCTGCTAAGCCTAGAAAGCTACGAACCTCTGTCGGAGTGGTAGGTCTAGGCCAAGATTTCACGGCCTCAATCTTCTGAGTGTCCACCTTTATCCCTTCATCTGATACAATATGCCCCAAGAATGCTACAGACTTCAACCAGAACTCACATTTAGAAAACTTAGCATACAACTTACGATCACGGAGGGTTTGGAGTACCGCTCGCAGGTGGTCCGCATGCTCATCCTCTGAATGGGAATAAACCAGAATATCATCAATAAATACTATCACGAACAGATCTAAAAATGGCCGGAATAGGCTATTCATCAAGTCCATAAATACAGCGGGTGCATTAGTCAACCCGAAGGACATGACAAGGAACTCGAAGTGGCCATATCGGGTCCTGAAGGCTGTCTTCGGAATATCTTTTTCCCGAACTCTGACCTGGTGGTACCCCGACCTCAAATCAATCTTGGAAAAGCATCTAGCTCCCTGCAACTGATCAAACAAGTCATCGATCCTTGGAAGTGGATACTTATTCTTAATAGTTACCTTGTTCAACTGCCTATAATCGATACACATCCTCAGCGAGCCGTCTTTCTTCCGCACAAATAGTACCGGTGCACCCCAAGGTGAGGTACTGGGCCTAATGTAACCTTTCTCCAGCAAATCTTTTAACTGCTCCTTCAACTCCTTCAATTCGGCAGGTGCCATTCTATACGGAGGGACGGATATTGGTTGAGTTCCTGGAAGCAAATCGATGCTAAAATCAATCTCTCGCTCTGGAGGAATACCTGGAAGCTCATCTGGAAACACATCTGCATACTCTTTGACTATGGGAATAGACTGAAGTGTAGGTATCTCAGCATCTGCATCTCTAACTCGCACAATATGATAAATGCACCCTTTTGCGATCATTTTCCTCGCCTTCAGATAGGAAATAAACCTACCTCTGGGTGTTGGTGTATTACCTACCCATTCAAGGACTGGCTCACCCGGAAAATGAAATTTGGCTACCTTTGCTCGGCAATCAACTGTGGCATAGCAAGCTGCCAACCAGTCCATGCCCATGATAGCATCAAAGTCCATCATCTCTAGCTCAACTAGGTCAGCTGAGGTCTGACGACTACAAATTGTCACCGTACAACCTCGGTAAACCCGTCTAGCAATAATCGATTCTCCGACCGGTGTAGATACCGCAAAAGGATCACTTAGTATTTCAGGCACTATACCAAACTTCCTCGCGACAAATGGGGTAATATACGATAAAGTAGATCCTGGGTCTATCAAAGCATAAGCATCGTGAGAGCAAATGGTTAATATACCTGTCACAACGTCTGGTGAAGACTCCTGGTCCTGTCGACCCGCTAAAGCATAGATACGGTTCTGATTACCACTTGAACTGGAACCTCTACCTCTGCCTCGACCTCTACCAACCGAAGACTGAGACTCACGCCTTGAAGGATGCACGGACATAGACGATCCTGTTGCTGAACTCGCTGGTTGTGCCATTCCCCCAGAATCTCTATTTGGGCAATCTCGCATCATATGCCCCGGACGCCCACATGTATAACAAGCATCAGAACCTGCTCGGCATTGACCCAAGTGTCCTCTACCACAGATGTCACACCGCGGAGGAAATGACCATGTCTGCGCAGAACCTCGTTGTCGCTGCAAACCCGACGCCCGTGAGCTCTCACCTGGTCCTGACTGAGTATAGCGGTCATACCCGTAACCCTGTAACTGAGGTGGCGGAGGCCTAGGTGGCCGTCCGAAGTACTGGGTCCTATAACTACCCTGAGATTGCTCCTGAGACCTGGGAAATCTCATCCTCTTATGTTGCCCTTGCTCAGCCCTCTCTGTACCCTGCTGCCGACGCCTACCCCTTTCTATATTCTGGGCGAATGCCTGAATCCGGGAGATATCCATACTATCCTGCAATGCAGCGGTGGCACATGCCTTGGTTAACTCTGGGGCTAACCCTGCTATAAACCTGTGAATCCTGTCCCGCATAGTAGAAACTATGGATGGTGCATATCTGGCCAATGAGTCAAAACGGAGACTATACTCTCGAACACTCATATTACCCTGCTTGAGGGCTAGAAACTGATCGACTCGAGCCTGTCGGATCTCCCGCGGTAAGTACTGGTCAAGGAAAGCATCTGAAAAATTCTCCCAAATAGCTGGAGGTGTATCACGTCCCCTGGACCTCTCCCATCCCTCATACCAAAGGATGGCTATATCTCGGAGTCGAAAAGCTGCTAGCTCAACTGCCTCTTTCTCCGTGGCATGCATAACACGAAAGATCCTGTGAAGCTGATCTATGAAATCCTGCGGGTCCTCCCTCTGATCTGTCCCCGTGAACTCTGGGGGACTCAAAGCAATAAACTCTCGGACCCTTGAACTCCCAGACCCCTCAGAAGTTCCTGCACTAGCTGATGCCCTAGCATGTTGCTGGGTAGCTACCAACTGTGTCAACAAATGCACCGCACTCCTTAAGTCCTGATCTGATGGAAGTGGAGGGGGAACTGGATGTGCGGTTTCCCTAGGAATCTCCGTAGTTGGTGGAGGAGCCGGTAATGGCTGAGTAGGGGTCTCCCCTTGAGCCTCAGACTGGGCCCCATCTACTGGGGGTACCCTGTTGGTCCCCTCACCTACTACTGTATCTCTCCTCTGGCTAGCCGTAGTCTTCCTAGTCACCGTCATCTGTGCATGCAAACACCAACACATAAGTTTAATTCAAATTTCCTATAACTCAGTTCTATAGCACGATTTAGATTTCAAAGAAGTGTAACCAACTCCTAAATGCCCTGTAGTTCCTTGCTTATATAATGTGGTGCACAACACATCTATAAACAAGACCCTACTAGACACGGCTTGTAGACTCCCTAGGACAGAACTGCTCTGATACCAAGTTTGTCACGCCCCGAACCTAGGAGCGAGACAAGCACCCCGTGCCTCACCTAACCTGGCGTACCAAATTGCGACTAAGGGACTCTGAACACATAATGTCATACTTTGGCCATGGGGCCACCTTGCAAGACAATTTGCGAAGCAAAATATAAAACTGAATGGAAACTAGCACTAACTAAATATCAATATAAAGCTAGGCCGACAAGGCCGTCATAGCTACTACAGCTGACAAACCACCAATTTATACAAACCCAACATACTGCACTAACCAACATGATATGCCTACAAGCCTCTACTGATAGATGTACTGTGATCGGAACAAGGCCCCGACCTACCCATAACATATATACAGATATACATAAGATGTACACAAAACTCTAGTCCTGGCAACTCCGAAAGACGTGGAGCTTACCGATCAGGCGGAACTCGGAAAACACCTACTGAGGAGGTCTACCCGTCTGTCTGTCTGAACCCGCACGCATGAAATGCAGCGCCCCCAAAAAAGGGACGTCAGTACGAAATAATGTACCGAGTATGTAAGGCAATAAAATAACTGAAATCTGAAACTGAACTGATAATATGATAACTGAAATTAACTGGGAGTCAAAGATGATCTGGAGATATACTTACCTGCTGATACTGACTCAACTCCTTCAATATAGTAAGTAAAATAATTGTACGGCCTTATAAGGCTCGGTATATATATAACTGCTCTGCCATAGTAGGCTCGCTCATAGGCGCTCGGCCATACTAGGCTATGTATCTCGGCCATGCTGGGCTCGCTCATAGGCGCTCGGCCACAGTAGGCTCGGTATATAACTTTCCATCTGATCAGAGGTTGCCCAATAGGGGCCTGCCCATCGATTATAGCTCGATGGTAATGAAAATACTGTAATACTGTATATATAGGCTTGCTGCTCTCTTGACTGGAAGAAGACAATACTAAAATTGAATATAGAGTCTCGATAAGGAATAATATTGTAACTTATGAGACTAGAATAGTGTGAATAAATTCATGAATATGAACTTCTCTTTTTGTCTCATTACTAACACATGTAGCTACGAGATCATGCCAAAATGAAGGAAGGCTTAGCCTTAACATACCTTATCACAATCTTTTCAATCACCAAGTTGAACTCACCTCTTCGCACCTTAATCTACAAGAATGATAATAATACTATCGTTAAGTTACGAAAGGTACAACTATCGCACAACGAACGACAAACCTATTTTGTATTAAAACGGGCAGCATCTCCCCTATAATATGCCCTTCCTCCAACTTCAAGATAACACCAACAATACAAGGACAGAACAATAACAACATATATACATCATTTTCCAGCCCTATATACACCATCAAATACTACAAAATAGCCCAACACACCCCAATCTCTTCGTACACAAAACGACCACCGTAGTAGTGTCAAACGACCCGAAAATGTTATGACGAACGACCAGCCAACCACCCTACATTTATATGGTGTTTATAAACCCCCTTCCTCCTCCAAAACTCCACAAAATAGTAATAAAACACGCAGCCCAACAGCAACACAAAACAGTCCACAAAACAGTCCGCTACAAGTGAATAACTCGAACTCACGGCTTCCGATCACCATCCCGTGAGTTCTTACAAGTATAGAACGACTTACCATGAATTTACAGAAGAAAAAATGGATGAAAGAGAGCAGTAAACTCACCTTATTTGTTGGATAACTCAGCTCCTATCTTGGTTCTTCAAACTCTAAGTTTTACCTCCAATTGGAACTTGAAAGGGAGAGAAAATCAATTAGGGTTTGTGGGAAAGTTTTGGGAGGATTCTTTGCAGAGCTTATGTCTGGTTATTATGCTCTATTTTAAGTCTAATATATGAAGAAAATAGGCCCTTAAAAGGCCTCTTTGGACGACCCGAAATGGCCCATTTTTGGGCTTTCATTTAAGCAAGTAGGTGACACACCTACTTGTCACCTAGCAGCTTGCGCAGTATCGCAAAAATGCACATATCTCTCTACTCCGATGTCGTATTGACAAATGGTTTAATGCGTTGGAAAATAGACTCATAGATCTTTAATTTGATGTGTGGAACACACCATAACTCTAAGTATATTGGGAGAAAATTGCAGTTACATTTGACCCAAAGTTTCAGTAAAACTTATGAATGTAACTTGTGATGACTTTCATCGACTTTTGTTCCACAACTCTCTTGACTTCAAAACATAACACACGGATGTCATACGACTAATATAAATCATAACATAATCTCCTTATCATGTTAAGCACCCTAGTCTCACCCCAAAGGTATATGTTATAACATTCCCAACTTGTCGACTTTCGACGAAACATTATTTTCTTCAATTGCTTTAGCTTCTGAACTATCCAACCCTCTTTGTACTTGTTGTTCATGATCTTCAATATTTGTAACCTCAGAGGTAACATGATTAACTTACTTTATATACTTTTAAATATTATCTCATTTTTTTGTCCTACATTAGTTTGCTTACGACGCATTTTTACATACGAAAATATAGGGTGTAACACCTATGTTGGAATTGGAAAGGAGACTAGAGAGTGGAACACTATGTCTAATAATAAAATCAACTAGGGAGTGGATACCCTATGTTGGAAAAGCGTACTAAGGAGTGGAGACCCTATGTCTAAAAACATCAACTAGGGAGTGGAGACTTTATGTTGGAAAAGAGACTAGGGGCTGGAGACCCTATGTCAAAATTAACATCATCTCGGGAGTGGAGACCCTATGTTGGAAAAAAGATTAGGGAGTGGAGACCCTATGTCCAAAATAACATCAACTAGGGAGTGGAGACCATATGTTGGAAAAAAGATTAGGGAGTGGAGACCCTATGTACAAAATAACAACAATTAGGGAGTTGTGACCCTATGTTGGAAAGGAGACTAGGGAGTGGAAACCCTATATCTAAAATAAAATCAACTAGGGAGTGGAGACCCTATGTTGGAAAAGAGACTAGGGAGTGGAGACCCTATGTCTAAAATAAAATCAACTAAGGAGTGGGGACCCCATTTTGGAAAAGAGACTAGGGAGTGGAGGACATATAAATCAAATAACATCAACTAGAGAATGGAGATCCTATATTGGAAACACAAACTAGGGAGTGGATAACATATGTATAAAAACATCAACTAGGGAGTGGAGACCATACGTTGGAAAAGCAGACTAGGTAGTGGAGACCCTATGTTGGAAAAGCAGACTAGGTAGTGGAGACCCTATGTTGGAAAAGAAAATTAGGGAGTGGAGACCCTATGTCTAAAAACATCAACAAGGGAGTGGAGACCCTATGTTGGAAAAGAGACTAGGGAGTGGAGACCCTATGTCCAAATTAACATCAACTAGGGAGTGCAGACCCTATGTTGGAAAAATGATTAGGGAGTGGAGACCCCATGTCCAAAATAATATCAACTAGGTAGTTGTGACCTTATGTTGGAAAGTAGACTAGGGAGTGGAGACCCTATGTTGGAAAATAGACTAGGGAGTGGAGACCCTTTGACTAAAATAAGATCAACTAGGGAGTGGGAACCCTATGTTGGAAAGTAGACTAGAAAGTGGAGACCCTATGTGTAAAAATAAAATCAACTAGGGAGTGAAGACCCTATGATGGAAAAGAAACTAGGGACTGGAGACCCTAAATCTAAAATAACATCAATTAGGGAGTGAAGACCCAATGTTAGAAAGGAGACTAGGGAGTGGAGACCCTATGTCTAAAATAACATCAATTAGGGAGTGAAGACCCTATGTTAGAAATGAGACTAGGGAGTGGAGACCCTATGTCTAAAATAACATCAACTAAGGAATGGAGACCATATGTTGGAAAGGATACTAGGGAGTGGAGACCCTATATCTAAAATAACATCATCTAGGGAGTTGTGACCCTATGTTGGAAAGGAGACTAGGGAGTGGAAACCCTATGTCTAAAATAAAATCAACTAGGGAGTGGACACAGTATGTTGGAAAGGAGACTAGAGAGTGGAACCCTATGTATAATAATAAAATCAACTAGGGAGTGGATACCCTATGTTGGAAAAGCGTACTAAGGAGTGGAGACCCTATGTCTAAAAACATCAACTAGGGAGTGGAGACTTTATGTTGGAAAAGAGACTAGGGGCTGGAGACCCTATGTCCAAATTAACATCATCTCGGGATTGGAGACCCTATGTTGGAAAAAAGATTAGGGAGTGGAGACCCTATGTCCAAAATAACATCAACTAGGGAGTGGAGACCCTATGTTGGAAAAAAGATTAGGGAGTGGAGACCCTATGTACAAAATAACCACAACTAGGGAGTTGTGACCCAATGTTGGAAAGGAGACTAGGGAGTGGAAACCCTATATCTAAAATAAAATCAACTAGGGAGTGGAGACTCTATGTTGGAAAAGAGACTAGGGAGTGGAGACCCTATGTCTAAAATAAAATCAACTAAGGAGTGGGGACCCCATTTTGGAAAAGAGACTAGGGAGTGGAGGACATATAAATCAAATAACATCGACTAGAGAATGGAGATCCTATGTTGGAAACACAAACTAGGGAGTGGATAACATATGTATAAAAACATCAACTAGGTAGTGGAGACCATACGTTGGAAAAGCAGACTAGGTAGTGGAGACCCTATGTTGGAATAACATCAACTAGGTAGTTGTGACCTTATGTGCGAAAGGAGACTAGGGAGTGGAGACCCTATGTTGGAAAATAGACCAGGGAGTGGAGACCCTTTGTCTAAAATAAGATCAACTAGGGAGTGGGAACCCTATGTTGGAAAGTAGACTAGAAAGTGGAGACCCTATGTGTAAAAATAAAATCAACTAGGGAGTGAAGACCCTATGATGGAAAATAAACTAGGGAGTGGAGACCCTACGTCTAAAATAACATCAATCAGGGAGTGAAGACCCAATGTTAGAAAGGAGACTAGGGAGTGGAGACCCTATGTCTAAAATAACATCAACTAGGGAATGGAGACCATATGTTGGAAATGAGACTAGGGAGTGGAGACCCTATGTCTAAAATAACATCAACTAGGGAGTTGTGACCCTATGTTGGAAAGGAGACTAGGGAGTGGAAAACCTATGTCTAAAATAAAATCAACTAGGGAGTAGAGACCATATATTGGAAAGGAGACTAGAGAGTGGAGACCCTATGTATAATAATAAAATAAACTAGGGAGTGGATACCCTATGTTGGAAAAGAAGACTAGGGAGTGGAGACCCTATGTCTAAAAACATCAACTAGGGAGTGGAGACCCTATGTTGGAAAAGAGACTAGGGAGTGGAGACCCTATGTCCAAATTAACATCAACTCGGGAGTGGAGAACCTATGATGGAAAAAAGATTAGGGAGTGGAGACCCTATCTCCAAAACAACATCAACTAGGGAGTGGAGACCCTATGTTGGAAAAAAGATTAGGGAGTGGAGACCCTATGTCCAAAATAACATCAACTAGGGAGTGGAGACGCTATGTTGGAAAAGAGACTAGGGAGTGGAGACCCTATGTCTAAAATAAAATCAACTAGGGAGTGGAGACCCCATTTTGGAAAAGATACTAGGGAGTGGAGGCCATATGAATCAAATAACATAGACTAAGGAATGGATACCCTATGTTGGAAACATAGACTAGGGAGTGGATACCATATATATAAAAACATCAATTAGGGAGTGGAGACCATATGTTGGAAAAGAAGACTAGGAAGTGGAGAACCTATGAGTAAAAACATCAACTAGGGAGTGAAGACCGTATATTGGAAAAGGCGACTAAAGAGTGGAGACCCTATGTCTAAAATAACATCAACTAGGAAGTGGAAACCCTATGTCGGAAAGGAGACTACAGAGTGGAGACCCTATGTGTAAAAATAAAATCAACTAGGGAGTGAAGACACTATGTTGGAAAAGAAACTAGGGACTGGAGACCCTACGTCTAAAATAATATCAATTAGGGAGTGAAACCCCTATGTTAGAAAGGAGACTAGGGAGTGGAGACCCTATGTCCAAAATAACATCAACTAGGGAATGGAGACCATATGTTGGAAAGGAGACTAGGGAGTGGAGACCCTATATCTAAAATAACATCAACTAGGGAGTTGTGACCCTATGTTGGAAAGGAGACTATGGAGTGGAAAACCTATGTCTAAAATAAAATCAACTAGGGAGTGGAGACCATATATTGGAAAGGAGACTAGAGAGTGGAGACCCTATGTATAATAATAAAATAAACTAGGGAGTGGATACCCTATGTTGGAAAAGAAGACTAGGGAGTGGAGACCCTATGTCTAAAAACATCAACTAGGGAGTGGAGACCCTATGTTGGAAAAGAGACTAGGGAGTGGAGACCCTATGTCCAAATTAACATCAACTCGGGAGTGGAGACCCTATGTTGGAAAAAAGATTAGGGAGTGGAGACCCTATGTCCAAAATAACATCAACTAGGGAGTGGAGACCCTATGTTGGAAAAGAGACTAGGGAGTGGAGACCCTCTGTCTAAAATAAAATCAACTAGGGAGTGGAGACCCCATTTTGGAAAAGATACTAGGGAGTGGAGGCCATATGAATCAAATAACATAGACTAAGGAATGGATACCTTATGTTGGAAACATAGACTAGGGAGTGGATACCATATATATATAAAAACATCAATTAGGGTGTGGAGACCATATGTTGGAAAAGAAGACTAGGAAGTGGAGAACCTATGAGTAAAAACATCAACTAGGGAGTGAAGAGCCTATATTGGAAAAGGCGACTAAGGAGTGGAGACCCTATGTCTAAAATAACATCAACTAGGAAGCGGAAACCCTATGTCGGAAAGGAGACTACAGAGTGGAGACCCTATGTGTAAAAATAAAATCAACTAGGGAGTGAAGACACTATGTTGGAAAAGAAACTAGGGACTGGAAACCCTACGTCTAAAATAACATCAATTAGGGAGTAAAGACCCAATGTTAGAAAGGAGACTAGGGAGTGGAGACCCTATGTCTAAAATAACATCAACTAGGGAATGGAGACCACATGTTGGAAATGAGACTAGGGAGTGGAGACCCTATGTCTAAACTAACATCAACTAGGGAGTTGTGACCCTATGTTGGAAAGGAGACTAGGGAGTGGAAAACCTATGTCTAAAATAAAATAAACCAGGGAGTGGAGACCATATATTGGAAAGGAGACTAGAGATCGGAGAACCTATGTATAATAATAAAATAAACTAGGGAGTGGATACCCTATGTTGGAAAAGAAGACTAGGGAGTAGAGACCCTATGTCTAAAAACATCAACTAGGGAGTGGAGACCCTAGGTTGGAAAAGAGACTAGGGAGTGGAGACCCTATGTCCAAATTAACATCAACTCGGGAGTGGAGACCCTATGATGGAAAAAAGATTAGGGAGTGGAGACCCTATCTCTAAAACAACATCAACTAGGGAGTAGAGACCCTATCTTGGAAAAAAGATTAGGGAGTGGAGACCCTATGTCCAAAATAACATCAACTAGGGAGTGGAAACCCTATGTTGGAAAAGAGACTAGGGAGTGGAGACCCTATGTATAAAATAAAATCAACTAGGGAGTGGAGACCCCATTTTGGAAACGATACTAGGGAGTGGAGGCCATATGAATCAAATAACATAGACTAATGAATGGAGACCCTATGTTGGAAACATAGACTAGGGAGTGGATACCATATATATAAAAACATCAATTAGGGAGTGGAGACCATATGTTGGAAAAGAAGACTAGGAAGTGGAGAACCTATGAGTAAAAACATCAACTAGGGAGTGAAGACCGTATATTGGAAAAGGCGACTAAAGAGTGGAGACCCTATGTCTAAAATAACATCAACTAGGAAGTGGAAACCCTATGTCGGAAAGGAGACTACAGAGTGGAGACCCTATGTGTAAAAATAAAATCAACTAGGGAGTGAAGACACTATGTTGGAAAAGAAACTAGGGACTGGAGACCCTACGTCTAAAATAATATCAATTAGGGAGTGAAACCCCTATGTTAGAAAGGAGACTAGGGAGTGGAGACCCTATGTCCAAAATAACATCAACTAGGGAATGGAGACCATATGTTGGAAAGGAGACTAGGGAGTGGAGACCCTATGTCTAAAATAACATCAACTAGGAAGTTGTGACCCTATGTTGGTAAGGAGACTAGAGAGTGGAAACCGTATGTCTAAAATAAAATCAACTAGGGAGTGGAGACCGGATGTTGGAAAGGAGACTAGAGAGTGGAGACCCTATGTATAATAATAAAATCAACTAGGGAGTGGATACCCTATGTTGGAAAACCAGACAAGGGAGTGGAGACCCTATGTCTAAAAATATCAATTAGGGAGTGCAGACCCTATGTTGGAAAAGAGACTAGGGACTAGAGACCCTATGTCTAAAATAACATCAACTAGGGAGTTGTGACCCTATGTTGGAAAGGAGACTAGGGAGTGGAAACCCTATGTCTAAAATAAAATCAACTAGAGAGTGGAGACCGTATGTTGCAAAAGAGACTAGGGAGTGGAGACCCTATGTCTAAAATAAAATCAACTAGGGAGTGGAGGCCATATGAATCAACTAACATCAACTAGGGAATGGAAACCCTATGTTGGAAATACAAACTAGGGAGTGGATACCATATGTATAGAAACATCAACTAGGGAGTGGAGACCATATGTTGGAAAAGCAGACTAGGAAGTGGAGACTCTACGTCTAAGAACATCAACTAGGGAGTGAAGACCCTATATTGGAAAATGCGACTTGGGAGTGGAGACCCTATGTCTAAAATAAAATCAACTAGGGAGTGGAGACACCATTTTTGTAAAGAGACAAGTGAGTGGAGGCCAAATGAATCAAATAACATTAACTAGGGAATACAAACCCAATGTTGGAATCACAGACTAGGGAGTGGATACCATATGTCTAAAAACATCAACTAGGGAGTGGAGACCATTTGTTGGAAAAGCAAACTAGGAATTGGAGACCCTATGTGTAAAAATATGAACTAGTGAATGAAGACCCTATATTGGAAAAGGCGACTAGGGAGTGGAGACCCTATGTCTAAAATAACATCAACTAGAGAGTGGAAACCCTATGTTGGGAACGAGACTAGAGAGTGGAGACCCTATGTGTAAAAATAAAATCAACAAGGGAGTGAAGACCCTATGTTGGAAAAGACACTAGGGACTGGAGACCCTATGTCTAAAATAACATCAATTAGGCAGTGGAGACCCTATGTTAGAAAGGAGACTAGGGAGTGGAGACCCTATGTCTTATATAACACCAATTAAGGAGTGGAGATCCTATTTTGGAAAAGAGCCTAGGTAATGGAGACCCATTTCTAAAATAACATCAACTAGGGAATGTTGACCATATGTTGAAAAGGAGACTAGGGAGTGGAGACCCTATGTCTAAAATAACATCAACTCGAGAGTTGTGACCCTATGTTGGAAAGGAGACTGGGGAGTGGAAACCCTATGTCTAAAATAAAATCAACTAAGGAGTGGAGACCGTTTGTTGGAAAAGGGACTATGGAATGGAGACCCTATGTCTAAAATAAAATAAACTAGGGAGTGGAGACTCTATGTTGGAAAAGAGACTAGGGAGTGGAGACCCTACGTCTAAAATAAAATCAACTAGGGAGTGGAGACACCATTTTGGAAAAGAGACAAGTGAGTGGAGGCCAAATGAATCAAATAATATCAACTAGGGAATAGAGACCCTATGTTGGAAACACAGAATAGAGAGTGGATACCATATTTCTTAAAACATAAACTAGGGAGTGGAGACCATATGTTGGAAAAGCAGACTAGGAAGTGGAGACCCTATGTGTAAAAATATGAACTAGGTAGTGAAGACCCTATATTGGAAAAGGTGACCAGGGAGTGGAGAACCTATGTCTAAAATAACATCAACTATGGAGTGGAAACCCTATGTTGGAAAGGAGACTAGAGAGTGGAGACCCTATGTGTAAAAATAAAATCAACTAGGGAGTTAAGACCCTATGTTGGAGAAGAGACTAAGTACTGGAGACCCTATGTCTAAAATATCATCAATTAGGTAGTGGAGACTCTCTCTCTCTCTCTAAAATAACATCAATTAGGGAATGGAGACCATATATTGGAATGGAGACTTGGGAGTGGAGACCCTATGTCTAAAATAACATCAACTAGGGAGTTGTGACCCTATGTTGGAAAGGAGACTAGGGAGTGGAAAACCTATGTCTAAAATAAAATCAACTAGGGAGTGGAGACCATATATTGGAAAGGAGACTAGAGAGTGGAGACCCTATGTATAATAATAAAATAAACTAGGGAGTGGATACCCTATGTTGGGAAAGAAGACTAGGGAGTGGAGACCCTATGTCTAAAAACATCAACTAGGGAGTGGAGACCCTATGTCTAAAAACATCAACTAGGGAGTGGAGACCCTATGTTGGAAAAGAGACTAGGGAGTGGAGACCCTATGTCCAAATTAACATCAACTCGGGAGTGGAGACCCTATGTTGGAAAAAAGATTAGGGAGTGGAGACCCTATCTCCAAAACAACATTAACTAGGGAGTGGAGACCCTATGTTGGAAAAAAGATTAGGGAGTGGAGACCCTATGTCCAAAATAACATCAACTAGGGAGTGGAGACCCTATGTTGGAAAAGAGACTAGGGAGTGGAGACCCTATGTCTAAAATAAAATCAACTAGGTAGTGGAGACCCCATTTAGGAAAAGATACTAGGGAGTGGAGGCAATATGAATCAAATAACGTAGACTAAGGAATGGAGACGCTATGTTGGAAACATAGACTAGGGAGTGGATACCATATATATTAAAACATCAATTAGGGAGTGGAGACCATATTTTGGAAAAGAAGACCAGGAAGTGGAGAACCTATGAGTAAAAACATCAACTAGGGAGTGAAGACCCTATATTGGAAAAGGCGACTAAGGAGTGGAGACCCTATGTCTAAAATAACATCAACTAGGAAGTGGAAACCCTATGTCGTTAAGGAGACTACAGAGTGGAGACCCTATGTGTAAAAATAAAATCAACTAGGGAGTGAAGTCACTATGTTGGAAAAGAAACTAGGGACTGGAGACCCTACGTCTAAAATAATATCAATTAGGGAGTGAAAACCCTATGTTAGAAAGGAGACTAGGGAGTGGAGACCCTATGTCTAAAATAACATCAACTAGGGAATGGAGACCATATGTTGGAAAGGAGACTAGGGAGTGGAGACCCTATGTCTAAAACATCAACTAGGGAGTGAAGACCCTATATTGGAAAAGGCGACTAAGGAGTGGAGACCCTATGTCTAAAATAACATCAACTAGGAAGTGGAAATCCTATGTCGGAAAGGAGACTACAGAGTGAAGACCCTATGTTGGAGAAGAGACTAAAGACTGGAGACCCTATGTCTAAAATATCATCAATTAGGTAGTGGAGACTCTCTGTCTAAAATAACATCAACTAGGGAATGGAGACCATATATTGGAATGGAGACTTGGGAGTGGAGACCCTATGTCTAAAATAACATCAACTAGGGAGTTGTGACCCTATGTTGGAAAGGAGACTAGGGAGTGGAAACCCTATGTCTAAAATAAAATCAACTAGGGAGTGGAAACCGTATGTTGGAAAAGAGACCAGGGAGTGGAGACCCTATGTCTACAATAAAATAAACTAGGGAGTGGAGACCCTATGTTGGAAAATAGACTAGGGAGTGAATACCATATGTCTAAAATAACATCAACTAGGGAGTGGAAACCCTATGTTGGAAAGGAGACTAGAGAGTGGAGGCCTTATGGGTAAAAATAAAATCAACTAGGGAGTGAAGACCCTATATTGGAAAAGAGACTAGGGAGTGGAGACCCTATGTCTAAAATAACATCAATTAGGGAGTGGAGACGCTATGTTGGAAAGGTGACTAGGGAGTGGAGGCCCTATGTCTAAAATAACATCAACTAGGGAGTTGTGACCCTATGTTCGAAAGGAGGCTGTGGAGTGGAACCCCTATGTCTAAAATAAAATCAACTAGGGAGTGGAGACACTATGTTGGAAAAGAGACTAGGGAATGGAGACCCTATGTCTAAAAGCATCAACTATGGAGTGGAGACGATATTTTGGAAAATCAGCTAGGAAGTGAAGTCTTTATGTCAAAAAACATCAACTAGGGAGTGAAGACCCTAAGTATAAAATAACATCAACTAGGGAGTGGAGACCCTATGATGGAAAAGGCGACTAAGGAGTGGAGACCCTTTGTCTAAAATAAAAACAACTAGGGAGTGGAAACCCTATGTTGGAAAGTACACTAGAGAGTGGAGACCCTATGTGTATAAATAAAATCATCTAGGGAGTGAAGACCCTATGTTGGAAAGGAGACTAGGGAGTGGAGACCCTATGTCTTAAATAACAACAACTAGGGAATGGAGACCCTATATTGGAAAGGAGACTAGGGAGTGAAGACCCTATGTCTAAAATAACATCAACTAGGGAATTGTGACCCTTTGTTGGAAAAGAGACGTGGGAGTGGAGACCCTATGTCTAAAATAAAATCAACTAGGGAGTGGAGACCCCATGTTGGAAAAGAGACAAGGGAGTGGAGACCATATGGATCAAATAACATCAACCAGGGAATGGAGACCCTATATCTAAAAACATCAACTAGGGAGTGGAGACCATATGTTGGAAAAGCAGACTAGGAAGTGGAGACCCTATGTGTAAAAACATTAACTAGGGAGTGAAGACTCTATATTGGAAAAGGCGACTTGGGAGTGGAGACCCTATGTCTAAAATAACATCAACTAGGGAGTGGAGACCCTATGTTGGAAAACGCGACTAAGGAGTGGAGACCCTATGTGTAAAAATAAAATCAACTAAGTAGTGGAGACCATGTGAATCAAATAACGTCAACTAGGGAATGGAGACCCTATGTTGGAAAAATAGATTATGGAGTGGAGACCATATGTCTAAAAACATCAACGAGGGAGTGGAGACCATATGTTGGAAAAGCAGACTAGGAAGTGGAGACCCTTTGGGTAAAAACATCAACTAGGGAATGAAGACCCTACATTGGAAAAGGCGACTTAGGAGTGGAGACCCTCTGTTTAAAATAACATCAACTAGGGAGTGGAGACCCTATGTTGGAAAAGGCGACTAAGTAGTGGAGACCCTTTGTCTAAAATAAAATCAACTAGGGAGAGGAAACCCGATGTTGCAAAGGTGACTAGAGAGTGGAGAAGCGACTAAGGAGTGGAGACCCTAAGTGTAAAAATAAAATCAACTAGGGAGTGGAGACCATATGAATCAAATAACATCAACCAGGGAATGGAGAACCTATGTTGGAAAAATAGACTATGGAGTGGAGACCTTATATCTAAAAACATCAACTAATGAGTGGAGACAATATGTTGGAAAATCAGACTAGGAAGTGGAGACCCTTTGGGTAAAAACATCAACTAGGGAATGAAGACCCTACATTGGAAAAGGCGACTTAGGAGTGGAGACCCTATGTTTGAAAGGAGACTAGGGAGTGGAGACCCTATGTCTTAAATAACAACAACTAGGGAATGGAGACCCTATATTGGAAAGGAGACTAGGGAGTGAAGACCCTATGTCTAAAATAACATCAACTAGGGAATTGTGACCCTTTGTTGGAAAAGAGACGTGGGAGTGGAGACCCTATGTCTAAAATAAAATCAACTAGGGAGTGGAGACCCCATGTTGGAAAAGAGACAAGGGAGTGGAGACCATATGGATCAAATAACATCAACCAGGGAATGGAGACCCTATATCTAAAAACATCAACTAGGGAGTGGAGACCATATGTTGGAAAAGCAGACTAGGAAGTGGAGACCCTATGTGTAAAAACATTAACTAGGGAGTGAAGACTCTATATTGGAAAAGGTGACTTGGGAGTGGAGACCCTATGTCTAAAATAACATCAACTAGGGAGTGGAGACCCTATGTTGGAAAACGCGACTAAGGAGTGGAGACCCTATGTGTAAAAATAAAATCAACTAAGTAGTGGAGACCATGTGAATCAAATAACGTCAACTAGGGAATGGAGACCCTATGTTGGAAAAATAGATTATGGAGTGGAGACCATATGTCTAAAAACATCAACTAGGGAGTGGAGACCATATGTTGGAAAAGCAGACTAGGAAGTGGAGACCCTTTGGGTAAAAACATCAACTAGGGAATGAAGACCCTACATTGGAAAAGGCGACTTAGGAGTGGAGACCCTCTGTTTAAAATAACATCAACTAGGGAGTGGAGACCCTATGTTGGAAAAGGCGACTAAGTAGTGGAGACCCTTTGTCTAAAATAAAATCAACTAGGGAGAGGAAACCCAATGTTGCAAAGGTGACTAGAGAGTGGAGAAGCGACTAAGGAGTGGAGACCCTAAGTGTAAAAATAAAATCAACTAGGGAGTGGAGACCATATGAATAAAATAACATCAACCAGGGAATGGAGAACCTATGTTGGAAAAATAGACTATGGAGTGGAGACCTTATGTCTAAAAACATCAACTAGTGAGTGGAGACAATATGTTGGAAAATCAGACTAGGAGGTGGAGACCCTTTGGGTAAAAACATCAACTAGGGAATGAAGACCCTACATTGGAAAAGGCGACTTAGGAGTGGAGACCCTCTGTTTAAAATAACATCAACTAGGGAGTGGAGACCCTATGTTGGAAAAGGCGACTAAGTAGTGGAGACCCTTTGTCTAAAATAAAATCAACTAGGGAGAGGAAACCCGATGTAGCAAAGGTGACTAGAGAGTGGAGAAGCGACTAAGGAGTGGAGACCCTAAGTGTAAAAATAAAATCAACTAGGGAGTGGAGACCATATGAATCAAATAACATCAACTAGGGAATGGAGAACCTATGTTGGAAAAATAGACTATGGAGTGGAGACCTTATGTCTAAAAACATCAACTAGTGAGTGGAGACAATATGTTGGAAAATCAGACTAGGAAGTGGAGAACCTATGTGTAAAAATATCAACTAGGGAGTGAAGACCTTATATTGGAAAAGGCGACTTGGGAGTGGAGACCCTATGTCTAAAATAACATCAACTAGGGAGTGGAGACCCTATGTTGTAAAATGCGACTAAGGAGTGGAGACCCATTGTCTAAAATAAAATCAACTAGGGAGTGGAGACCCTATGTTGCAAAGGTGACTATAGAGTGGAAACCCTATGTGTAAAAATAAAATCAACTAGGGAGTGGAGAGCATATGAATCAAATAAAATCAACTACGGAATGGAGAACCTATGTCGGAAAAACAGACAATGGAGTGGAGACCATATGTCTAAAAACATCACCTAGGGAGTGGAGACCATATGTTGGAAAAGCAGACTAGGGAGAGGAGACCATATGTCTAAAAACATCAACTAGGGAGTGGAGACCATATGTTGGAAAAGCAGACTAGGGAGTGGAAACACTATGTCTAAACACATCAACTAGGGAGTGGAGACCCTATGTTGGAAAAGAGATTAGGGAGTGGAGACCCTATGTCCAATTTAACATCAACTAGGGAGTGGAGACCCTATGTTGGAGAAAATATTAGTGAGTGAGAATCCTATGTTAAAAATAACATCAACTAGGGAGTTGTGACCCTATGTTGGAAAGGAGACTAGGGAGTGGAAACCCTATGTTGGAAAAGGCGACTAGGTAGTGGAGACCCTTTGTCTAAAAACAAAACAACAGGGAGTGGAAACCCTATGTTGCAAAGCTGACTAGAGAGTGGAGAAGTTATGTGTAAAAATAAAATCAACTAGGGAGTAGAGACCATGAGAATCAAATAACATCAACTAGGGAATGGAGAACCTATGTTGGAAAAACAGACTATGGAGTGGAGACCAAATGTCTAAAAACATCAACTAGGGAGTGGAGACCATATGTTGGAAAAGCAGACTAGGGAGTGGAGACCCTTTGTTGGAAAAGAGACTAGAGAGAGGAGACACTATGTTAAAAATAACATCAACTAGGGAGTTATCACCCTATGTTGGAAAGGAGACTAGGGAGTGGAAACCCTATGTCTAAAATAAAACCAACTATGGAATGGAGACCCTATGTTAGAAAAGAGACTAGGGAGTGGAAACCCTATGTCTAAAATAAAACCAACTAAGGAGTGGAGACCCTATGTTGGAAAAGAGTCTAGGGAGTGGAGACCCTGTATCTAAAATAAAATCAACTAGGTAGTGGAGACCCCATGTTGGAAAAGAGACAAAGGAGTGGAGACCATATGAATCAAATAATATCAACCAGGGAATAGAGACCCTATGTTGGAAAAACAGATTATGGAGTGGAGACCATATGTCTAAAAACATCAACTAGGGAGTGGAGACCATATGTTGGAAAGTCAGACTAGGAAGTGGAGACCCTATGTGTAAAAACAACAACTAGGGAGTGAAGACCCTATATTGGAAAAGGCGACTTGGGAGTGGAGACCCAATGTCTAAAATAAAATCAACTAGGGAGTGGAGACCCTATATTGGAAAAAGCGACTAGGGAGTGGACACCCTATGTCTAAAATAACATCGACTAGGGAGTGGATACCCTATGTTGGAAAAGGCGACGAAGGAGTGGAGACCCTTTTTCTAAAATAAAATCAACTAGGGAGTGGAAACCCTATGTTGCAAAGGTGACTATAGAGTGGAGACCCTATGTGTAAAAATAAAATCAACTAGGGAGTGGAGACCATATTAATCAAATAACATCAACTAGGGAATGGAAAAACCTATGTTGGAAAAACAGACTATGGAGAGGAGACCATATGTCTAAAAACATCAACTAGGGAGTGGAGACCATATGTTGGAAAAGAAGACTAGGGAGAGGAGACCATATGTCTTAAAACATCAACTAGGGAGTGGAGACCCTATGTCTAAAAACATCAACTAGGGAGTGGAGACCCTATTTTGGAAAGTAGACTGGAGAGTGGAGAGCCTATGTGTAAAAATAAAATCAACTAGGGAGTGAAGACCCTATATTGGAAAGGATACTAGGGAGTGAAGACCATATGTCTAAAATAACATCAATTAGGGAGTGGAGACCCTATGCTGGAAAGGAGACAAGGGAGTGGAGACCATATGTCTAAAATTACATCAACTAGTGAATGGAGACCATATATTGGAAAGGAGACTAGGGAGTGGAGACCCTATGTCTAAAATGATATCAACTATGGAGTTATGACCCTATGTTGGAAAAGAGACTAGGGAGTGGAAACCCTATGTCTAAAATAAAATCAACTAGCGAGTGGAGACCCCATATTGGAAAAGAGACAAGGGAGTGTAGACCATATGAATCAAATAACATCAACTGGGGAATGGAGACCCTATGTTGGAACAATAGACTATGTAGTGGAGACCATATGTCTAAAAACATTAACTAGGGAGTGTAGACCATATGTTGGAAAATTAGACTAGGAAGTGGAGACCCTATGTGTAAAAACATCAACTAGGGAGTGAAGACCCTATATTGGAAAAGGCGACTTGGGAGTAGAGACCCCATGTCTATAATAACATCAACTATGGAGTGGAGTCCCTATGTTGGAAAAGGCGACTAAGGAGTGGAGACCCTTTGTCTAAAATAAAATCAACTAGGGAGTAGAAACCCTATGTTACAAAGGTGACTAGAGAATGAAGACCCTATGTGTAAAAATAAAATCAATTAGGGAATGGAGACTATATGAATCAAATAACCTCAACTAGGGAATTGAGAACCTATGTTGGAAAAACAGATTATGGAGTGGAGACCATATGTCTAAAAATATCAACTAGAAGTGGAGACCATATGTTGTAAAAGTAGACTAGGGAGTGGAGACCCTGTGTCTAAAAACATCAACTAGGGAGTGGAGACCCTATGTTGGAAAAGAGACTAGGGAGTGGAGACCCTATGTCCAAATTAACATCAACTCGGGTGTGGAGACCCTATGTTGGAAAAAAGATTAAGGAGTGGAGACCATATGTTAAAAATAACATCAACTAGGGAGTTGTGACCCTATGTTGGAAAGAAGACTAGGGAATGGAAACCCAATGTCTAAAATAAAATCAACTAGGGAGTGGAAACCCTATGTTGGAAAAGAGACTAGGGAGTGGATACCCTATGTGTAAAATAAAATCAACTAGGGAGTGGAGACCATATTAATCAAATAACATCAACTAGGGAATGGAGAACCTATGTTGGAAAAACAGACTATGGTGTGGAGACCATATATCTAAAAACATCAACTAGGGAGTGGAGACCATATGCTGGAAAAGCAGACTAGGGAGTGGAGACCATATGTCTAAAAACATCAACTAGGGAGTGAGACCATATGTTGGAAAACCAGACAAGGGAGTGGAGACCCTATGTCTAAAAACGTCAACTAGGGAGTGGAGACCCTATGTTGGAAAAGAGACTAGGGAGAGGAGACCTTATGTCCAAATTAACATCAACTAGGGAGTGGAGACCTTATGTTGGAAAACATATTAGGGAGTGGAGACCCTATGTTAAAAATAACATCAACTAGGGAGTTGTGACCCTATGTTGGAAAGGAGACTAGGGAGTGGAAACCCTATGTCTAAAATAAATTCAACTAGGGAGTGGAGACCCTATGTTGGAAAAGAATCTAGGGAGTGGAGACCCCATGTCTAAAATAAAATCAACTAGGGAGTGGAGACCCCATTATGGAAAAGAGACAAGGGAGTGGAGACCATATGAATCAAATAACATAAACTAGGGAATGGAGACCCTATGTTGGAAAAACTGATTATGGAGTGGAGACCATATGTCTAGAAACACCAACTAGGGAGTGGAGACCATATGTTTGAAAACCAGACTAGGAAGTGGAGACCCTATGTGTAAAAACATCAACTAGGGAGTGAAGACCCTATATTGGAAAAGGCGACTAAGGTGTGGAGACCCTTTGTCTAAAATAAAATCAACTAAGGAGTGTAAACCCTATGTTGCAAAGGTGACTAGAGAGTGGAGACCCTATGTGTAAAAATACAATCAACTAGGGAGTGGAGATCATATGAATCAAATAACATCAACTAGGGAATAGAGAACCAATGTTGGAAACACAGACTATGGAGTAGAGACCATATTTCTAAAAGCATCAACTAGGGAGTGGAGACCATATGTTGGAAAAGCAGACTAGAGAGTGGAGACCATATGTCTAAAAACATCAACTAGGGAGTGGAGACCATATGTTGGAAAAGCAGACTAGGGAGTGGAGACCCTATGTCTAAAAACATCAACTAGGGAGTGGAGACCCTATGTTGGAAAAGAGACTACGGAGTGGAGACCCTATGCCGAAATTAACATCAACTAGGGTGTGGAGATACTATGTCCAAATTAACAATAACTAGGGAGTGGAGACCCTATGTTGGAAAAAATATTAGGGAGTGGAGACCATATTTTAATAATAACATCAACTAGGTAGTTGTGATCCTATGTTGGAAAGGAGACTAGGGAGTGGAAACCCTATGTCTAAAATAAAATCAACTAGGGAGTGGAGACCCTATGTTGGAAAAGAGACTAGGGAGTGTAGACCATATGAATCAAATAACATCAACTAGGTTATGGAGATCCTGTGTTGGAAAAACAGACTTGGGAGTGGAGACCATATGTCTAAAAACATCAACTAGGGAGTGGAGACCATATGTCTAAAAATAACAACTAGTTAGTGGAGACCATATGTTAGAAAAGCAGATTAGGAAGTGGACATCCTATGTGTAAAAACATCAACTAGGGAGTGAAGACCCTATATTGGAAAAGGCGACTAGGGAGTGAATACCCTAAGCTTAAAAGAACATCAACTAGGGAGTGGAGACCATATGTTGGAAAATTCGACTAAGGAGTGGAGACCCTTTGTCTAAAATAAAAATAACTAGGGAGTGGAAACCCTATTTTGGAAAGTAGACTGGAGAGTGTAGACCTTATGTGTAAAAATAAAATCAACTATGGAGTGAAGACCCTACGTTGGAAAGGATACTAGGGAGTGGAGACCATATGTCTAAAATAACATCAATTAGGGAGTGGAGACCCTATGTTGGAAAGGAGACAAGGGAGTGGAGACCATATGTCTAAAATTACATCAACTAGTGAATGGAGACCATATATTGGAAAGGAGACTAGGGAGTGGAGACCCTATGTCTAAAATGACATCAACTAGGGAGTTATGATCCTATGTTGGAAAAGAGACTAGGGAGTGGAAACCCTATGTCTAAAATAAAATCAACTAGGGAGTGGAGACCCCATGTTGGAAAAGAGACAAGGGAGTGTAGACCATATGAATCAAATAACATCAACTAGGGAATGGAGACCTATGTTGGAACAATAGACTATGTAGTGGAAACCATATGTCTAAAAACATTAACTAGGGAGTGTAGACCATATGTTGGAAAAGCAGACTAGGAAGTGGAGACCCTATGTGTAAAAACATCAACTAGGGAGTGAAGACCCTATATTGGAAAAGGCGACTTGGGAGTAGAGACCCCATGTCTATAATAATATCAACTATGGAGTGGAGTCCCTATGTTGGAAAAGGCGACTAAGGAGTGAAGACCCTTTGTCTAAAATAAAATCAACTAGGGAGTGGAAACCCTATGTTACAAAGGTGACTAGAGAATGGAGACCCTATGTGTAAAAATAAAATCAATTAGGGAGTGGAGACCATATGAATCAAATAACATCCACTAGGGAATGGAGAACCTATGTTGGAAAAACAGATTATGGAGTGGAGACCATATGTCTAAAAACATCAACTAGAGGTGGAGACCATATGTTGTAAAAGCGGACTAGGGAGTGGACACCGTATGTTGGAAAAGCAGACCAGGGAGTGGAGACCATATGTCTAAAAACATCAACTAGGGAGTGGAGACCATATGTTGGAAAACCAGACAAGGGAGTGGAGACCCTATGTCTAAAAACGTCAACTAGGGAGTGGAGACCCTATGTTGGAAAAGAGACTAGGGAAAGGAGACCCTATGTCCAAATTAACATCAACTAGGTAGTGGAGACCTTATGTTGGAAAACATATTAGGGAGTGGAGACCCTATGTTAAAAATAACATTAACTAGGGAGTTGTGACCCTATGTTGGAAAGGAGACTAGGGAGTGGAAACCCTATGTCTAAAATAAATTCAACTAGGGAGTGGAGACCCTATGTTGGAAAAGAATCTAGGGAGTGGAGACCCCATGTCTAAAATAAAATCAACTAGGGAGTGGAGACCCCATTATGGAAAAGAGACAAGGGAGTGGAGACCATATGAAACAAATAACATAAACTAGGGAATGGAGACCCTATGTTGGAAAAACTGATTATGGAGTGGAGACCATATGTCTAGAAACACCAACTAGGGAGTGGAGACCATATGTTTGAAAACCAGACTAGGAAGTGGAGACCCTATGTGTAAAAACATCAACTAGGGAGTGAAGACCCTATATTGGAAAAGGCGACTAAGGAGTGGAGACCCTTTGTCTAAAATAAAATCAACTAGGGAGTGTAAACCCTATGTTGCAAAGGTGACTAGAGAGTGGAGACCCTATGTGTAAAAATACAATCAACTAGGGAGTGGAGATCATATGAATCAAATAACATCAACTAGGGAATAGAGAACCAATGTTGGAAACACAGACTATGGAGTGGAGACCATATTTCTAAAAGCATCAACTAGGGAGTGGAGACCATATGTTGGAAAAGCAGACTAGGAGTGGAGACCATATGTCTAAAAACATCAACTAGGGAGTGGAGACCATATGTTGGAAAAGCAGACTAGGGAGTGGAGACCCTATGTCTAAAAACATCAACTAGGGAGTGGAGACCCTATGTTGGAAAAAAGACTAGGGAGTGGAGACCCTATTCTGAAATTAACATCAACTAGGGAGTGGAGATACTATGTCCAAATTAACATTAACTAGGGAGTGGAGACCCTATGTTGGAAAAAATATTAGGGAGTGGAGACCATATTTTAATAATAACATCAACTAGGTAGTTGTGATCCTATGTTGGAAAGGAGACTAGGGAGTGGAAACCCTATGTCTAAAATAAAATCAACTAGGGAGTGGAGACCCTATGTTGGAAAAGAGACTAGGGAGTGTAGACCATATGAATCAAATAACATCAACTAGGTAATGAAGATCCTGTGTTGGAAAAACAGACTTGGGAATGGAGACCATATGTCTAAAAACATCAACTAGGGAGTGGAGACCATATGTCTAAAAATAACAACTAGTTAGTGGAGACCATATGTTAGAAAAGCAGATTAGGAAGTGGACATCCTATGTGTAAAAACATCAACTAGGGAGTGAAGACCCTATATTGGAATAGGCGACTAGGGAGT